>NC_139018.1:167408967-167654397 GCF_964374135.1 Grampus griseus
CTTAAAACTATTTTTATTATTATTACCAATACTGAATTATATAACATAAGCATAATATATCAATAGTGTTTTAACTTATAATCAGAAAAGACAATAAAGATATATTTTGCAACCCAAACCCAGTAACGTACCACTGATGGTTTTTCAAATGGGTTATAACAAGTTAAGGCAATTTGTCCCTTTGGACAGAGGCTGAAAATATACCTGGTGGTATTAAAATGTGATGGTTGCTGTTGGATGGAAGATCTGCATAACTGAGTAAACCAATATTTTCCAAATGACCAATGCGTGATCACAAAAATCATTCATGATTAAAGAGCCACTGAAAGTGCAAGATAGGCAACTAAGCTTTAAAGAGATGAGAAGTTCATGGAGGTGGTTGCAGAGTCTGCATTTCAACTCCTTGTTAAGAAGCTACTACTTGTTGGTTACACTGAGCGTCAAAGAAGAATTATCCAAATTATCCAAAAAATTATCCACAATTTTTTTGGATAAAAATTACCCACAATTATCCAAAAAGGTGATTAAAACACTATTCTTTTTTCCATTAACAACAAAAAATATCTTTTTCAGAATTTATAGATTTTGAACACTTTTATTGAGATATAGTTCAAATACCATAAAATTCACCTTTTTAACATGTATAGTTCAGTGATTTAAGTATATTCAGAGGTACGTGCAACTGTTATCATAGTCAATTTTAGAAAATTTTCACTATCTCAAAAAGAGAACCCTTATCCTTCAGCTACCTTTCACCCATCCTTCATCCCCCCAGCTCGCCACAACTGCAAATCTAATTTTTCTCTCTATAGCTTTGCCCATTCTGGAAATTTCATATTAATTGAATCATATGATATGTGGTTTTTTGTAACTGGCTTCTTTCACTAAAACAATGTTTTCAAGATTCACCCGCGTTATAGTATGTACCAGTACTTCATTACTTTTCACAGTCAAATGATACTCCATTGTATGGATAGGCACATACGTTTTATCCATTCATCAGCTGAGGGACATTTGAATTGTTTCTACCTTTTGGCTGCAATGAACAATGCTGCTATGAACATGGGTGTACAAGTTTCTTTGTGGACATACTTTTACTTCTCTTGGGTCTTCATCTAGGAGTGAAATTGCTAGGTCATATGTTTACTCTAAGTTTAACCATCTAAGGAACTACCAGACTGTTTTCCAATGTGGCTTCACCAACTTAAATTCCCACCATCAGTGTATAAAGGACTTCTCCACATCCTTTACAACACTTGTTATTATTTGATGTTTTGATTATAGCTATCCTAGTGAGGATAAAATGGTATATTATTGCTGTTTTGATTTGCATGTACTTAATGATTAATGATGTTGAGCATGCTTTCATGTGCTCATTGGTCATTTGTATATCTTTGGGGGAAAAGTGTTCAGATACTTTGCCCATTTTTATGTGAGTTATTTGTCATTTCATTATTGAGTTGTAAGAGTTCTTATACATTTTAGATGTAACTCCCTTATCAGATATGTGATTTGCAAATATTTTCTCTCATTCCGAGGATTCTGTTTTCACTTTCTTCATAGTATTCTTTGAAGCACATTTTCTTGATAGTATCCTTTGAAGCACAAAAATTTTAATTTTAATAAAGTCAAATTTGGCTATTTTCTTTCTTTTGTTGCTTATACTTTTTGGTGTCATAGAAAAGAATCTATTGTCAAATCCGTGGTCATGAAGATTTACTTCTTTGTTTTATTCTAAGAGTTTTATAGTTTTAGCTCTTACACTTAGGCTTCTGATCAATTTTGAGTTAATTTTGTATGTGAGATAAAGCTTCCAACTGCATTCTTTTCATGTGGCTATCCAGTTGTGTGTCACCATTTGTTGAAAAGACTATTCTTTCCACATTGAATGATTTGCACCCTTCTCAAAAATCAGTTCACCATAGATACATGGGTTTATTTCTGGAATAGCTATTCCATTGATCTCCATGTCTTTCCTTATGTCAGTACCACACTGTCTTCATTACTGCTCCTCTGTAGTAAATTTTTAAATTAAGATATGTAAATCTTCCAACTTTATTTTCTGTTTTCAGGATTCCTTTGCCTATTCTGAGTCACTTGCAATTCCACATGAATTTCAGAGTCACCTTGTTAATTTTTACAAAAAAGCTAGGCTAGAATTCTGATAGGGATTGCATTGAATCTTTAGATCAATTTGAGAAATATTCCACCTTAAAATTAAATCTTCCTGGGCTTCCCTGGTGGCGCAGTGGTTGAGAGTCCGCCTGCCGATGCAGGGGACACGGGTTCGTGCCCCGGCCTGGGAGGATCCCACATGCCGCGGGGCGGCTGGGCCCGTGAGCCATGGCCGCTGAGCCTGCGCGTCCGGAGCCTGTGCTCCACAACGGGAGAGGCCACGACAGTGAGAGGCCTGCGTACCGCAACAACAACAACAACAACAACAACAAATTAAATCTTCCAATCTATGAAGCTGAATAATTTCCATTTATTTAGATCATTTAAAATTTCTTTCAACAATGTTTTGTAGTTTTCAGAGTCTGAGATTTGCACCTCATTGGTTACATTTATTCCTAAGTGTTTTATTCTTTTTATACTATTGTAAATGGAATTGTTCTCTTGATTTCATTTTCAGATTGTTTATTGCAAGTGTCTAGAAATACAACTGATTTTGTATACTGAGTGTATCTTGTGACCTTGCTGAATGCTAATAGTTTTAGTGGATTCCTTAGAATTGTGTCTCTACAGGATCATGTCGCATGCAAATGGAAAGAGTTTACTTTTTTCTTTACAATCTGGATGCACTTTATTTCTTTTTCATCCCTCATTTCCTTGACAAGCACCTCCAATACAAAGTTGAATAGAAGTGGTGAGAGCAGACACTCTTGCTTTGCTTCCGACCACAAGGAGAAGAAATCAGTCTTTCAAATTTAGCTGATTTTTCATGGTGCTCCTTATCACACTGAGGAATTTCACTGGTATTTCTAGTTTGTTGAAGTGTTTTTTTTTTTAAATTGAAGTATAGTTAATTTACAATGTCGTGTTAGTTTCGAGTGTACAGCGAAGTGATTCAGTTATACATACATATATGTATATATATACACACACATCTATATATACACATCTGTTATGTGTGTATGTGTGCTTCTAATATGGCAAATGGTCCCCCCACTTATAGGCCCTACTTACCCGTTTCTTTGTACACGTGGACATTTTCGATATTCTTGACATTATACGCAGCAACTCTGGGTACTAGTCACCCTCCACCCACACCCGGGGGTACTTTGGGGGCTTGTTCACTTTATTTACTTGTGTTTTTGTTTGGGGACTGACTGGATTACTGTGGTGGCGTCCTTGCTTCCTCACCTCAGTGTGAAGCCTCAGGGAGCATGGCCCTGGGTATGTCCACAGTCATGTTGGGATGGCAGTGTTTCAGTCAGGGCTCTCTTTGTCTCTTATTATCTGCACACTCTGCTCACTTGTCAGTATTTGAGGTATATTCTGACGCTGTAGGAGGGCTCCTCCCTACAGTTTCTTTCCCCAATTCACTCCTGCAAACAACTCAGTCTTCAGTTTAACCTCTATTGCCAACGAATCCTCCAACCTCCCCCTAGGCACCCATCATCACGACCTCCACTGCTTGTGAGAGGGTCCTGAGGCTTGAACTTCTCCTCACTCTGTTTCAAAAGAAGGCAGCTCTTTGGGAAGAGAATACAAGGTGTTCCAGGGCCTCCTTTTCTCCTCCCAGGCAAAATCTCTGTGCCATGTCTCCGGAGCTGGGGAAGAGACAGTGCGTGCTTCTCTCTTTGTGACACCATAGCTCTGGGAGCCTAGTACTCAGTGCAGGAGACAGGGCAATACCCTCAGGTCTTGTTGGCTTCTCTCTGAGTGTGGAACCTCCATCTTTCCATATGAGACAAGGACAATCAAGACTCGTGTGTGTGTGTGTGTACATACACGTATTGTTAAATATATATTAATAATTTACATATAATATATAATTATAAAATAATGTAACAATTTAAGCCATTTAATATATATATGTATTAATAATTTTGACCAGTTTTGCTGGGAAGGGGGTCTCATGCTGTCGTGTCAGAGGTGGAACCTCATTTTTAAAGTGGCTTTGCACTATTGATACTATGTATAAAATAGATAACTAATGAGAACACACTGTACAGCACAAGGAACTCTACTTAATGCACTGTGGTGACCTAAATGGGAAGGAAATCCAAAAGAAGAGGGGATATATGTGTACGTATAGCTGATTCACTTTGCTGTACAGTAGAAACTGATACAACATTGTAAAAACTATACTCCAATAAAACTTAATTTTAAAAAATAAAAATAAATAAAAACTTGGATGGGAGGACAAAAAGAAAGTCAGGCGCATTTATCTAAATGTTATAATGCTACTCTTCCGAAATTTGTTTCTTAAGCATAAACTATGTGTGTCTTAAAATAAATAAATAAATAAAATAAAGCGGATTGGCCTCCAGATGGGCTCTTAGTCCTATTCTCCAAAGCCAAAAATGTTTCTTTATATATGAACTGTGTTATTGAGAGAGAGGTTATTGCAGATATCTTGTGCAACCTGAACGGCATGTTGCTCTAACTCATTGTCTCTAGTTATGTATTATTGAATGTAAGGGAGAAATCTGAGAAGTCGTGATGTGGAGCTTTCAAACTATAAGTGACTTCTCGGAGAAAAAGCAGATAGTTTGCTCAGAGCAACTGGAGGTCTGTTTTGGGGGTGCGGGTCTGTGGCTGAACTTGGCTGTCAGTGACCTGAAGTCTGTCTGCCCATCTCTGACTCTGCATCCTTGACCCACACCTGATGCTCACTTTATAGGCTGTAGGTCTGAAATTGGTAAGAAAGGCTCAAGGATAGGATGGCTTTGCACATACGTAACTAATATAAAAGCTTATCTTATAATATTTTAGTTTTTTAAGTTGGGTCAAAATGTCACTGATCAAAATACCCTGTGACAGTGTAAAGTGCCTGGTATTGAAATGGTAGCAGTGGAAAAACAAGGTCGCAGAGGTTACAGACGTTTTCCCAGAGAGGGTATTTTTGGCAGCCTGTGGATTTTGGTAGCTTGGGTGTGGGAGGGGAAGGATTGAGGAAGGCATGCTAATGAGACGAGCAGTGTACCTTTCAAAGAGGATCAACTTTAAGGAATCCAGGAGAGTCTAGAAAACATGAGGAAACTGAGGCACATGTCTCCAGCATCAAACACGTCCTGAGGGGGCATGATTTTTACAAGCTAATGTCACTTAGGAATTCTCAGTGACTCTTTGGAGTCCACAGTAAATATTAGAAGACTGTGGTATCTTGAATCTCTGTTAATAAGATCTTTCTCTGTAACTTTCTGCAGATTTTAAATATTTCCAGGAGGGCTGGAAGAGAAGAATATAACGCATACCATGGCAGTATTCCACGGAACTACCTGCTGTGGAGAATTACTAAAAAAAAAATACGATGGAGTGAAACGTTACTCTATTTAATTACTGTAAAAAATAAAATATAAAATACCAGTCAATTGCCCATGTCAAATTAGACTATAACTGATGTTAACTCCTGAGAATTACTGAATAAATGTGGAAGTGCGGGGGTTGCACCATTCCTGCTCTCATTAAACCCCAGTGAACTCCCTGTCCTCTTATGTCAGATGTTCAACATTTATCACCTTAAGTGTGAAGAGCCTCTCAGCTTTCCAGCACTAAACAAAGATAAATACTTAGAATGAAGTGTTTTCTTGAAGGTTTTAACTTTACACAATAGAGGGGGTAGATACATGGTATTTTTCCTACTGTAGTTAGAGATGCATCAATGTTTGTTTAGAGAAACGGGTTCTTCTCAAACATAGCCCACAAATTGAGATAGAAACACTCCCAATTTACTGTTCACTATATACATATACACACCTACTTGTATGCATACACAGATGCATACATATATATACATACATATATATATCTACACACACATACAGCTTATATATATGTGTGCCTGTTGTATGTAAGCAAAAGGCCAACAGTATCTATTAAGTGACTATTCGTTACTTTACAGCTAACATAGTCCCATAATCTTTTCCATTATGTTTTATACCGCTCAGGACCCACAGGTCCTGTATGGAAAGGTTATCCAGCACCTTCCACTCTGCAGTATGACAGTGGCTCAGTCAAGTTAAAGGATGACAAAGTGAGAATCAAGGAGAGAGCTGGAAAGGGCCGCAAGCCATTCAAACTTCATTTGTCAAATTGGAATGCCTTGAGTTGGCATGTGGTTCTTTCAAATAATAGTATGATTTTAGGAATCATTTTAATGATTACTTCGTGACAAAGTGTCCAACATTCTCCTATTCACCATTCTCTCAATGGTCATCTGTGAATCTATTTTTATTTTTAAATAATATATGTGCAGCATATACTTCATTAGGAAGGACATTAAGAGAGGTTTCTGATGAGAATAAAGTGAATTCAGACATTTATTCCAAATAAGACCAGATGTTTTCCCAGGAGTCTTGCATTCCTAACCACAGGCCAGATTTGAGTGTTAGGTCTCAAAAACTAAACACACTGGGCTTAATGCAAATTAAATTAGAACAAGAAAAGTAATTATCCAGGACTTACAATGGCCAAGTAAAGAAACGAGATGACCGTCCTTCGTACACGGAGGTGCTGTTGATATGCTATTCACAAGGTACATTCCTCGGAGATATTTTTCTTGGGCTGTAGTTGTGAGGAGTCGTGCTGAGCTAGCCATGTCCTCTCAGGCTTCCTGTCCCCTTAGTCCTAAAGGTATACTTGAGAAAACAGCTGGATGGGCTTAAGGACGAACTTCCTTCACAAAAACTGCCTGACAGGAGATGTGGCTTACTTAGTACATCCACAAAAATCAGGAGTGGCCTCTGTGCTGAAAATAGTCCTGCTAGGTGGGAGGCCAGTGAGGCCAGGCTGACAAAATGTAGGGCAATCTCGGTCCAACAAACCATGCTGAAAAGATTTTCTGCTCTCCTTTCTCTTTTGACTTCTTTTTGTTTGTTTGTTTCCATAGGAATTTGGCAGGGAAGGGAGACGGAGGGGAGGGCAGCAATGATTTATTGCCTTTGCTTAACGTTGATTCATTTATTTATCCGAGCAAGTACTGATCTCACATCCTGAAGATTTACTGCACAGTTGAACAGGGTAGAGGATAATCCAGGGCACGCTGGTGGGAACCCATCGTAATGCTGAAATCTAAGTCTAGGTCTAATTCCCATGTAAATCAAGCTTGCTCTTGACATTGTTTTTGTGCTGTGGGAGACCCGATTTTGTTTGGGTTATATCTGAACTGACTGTATCGTAATAACAGGCCAGTCTATGATGCCATCTCCAGGAAGGCATTCAGTCTTAGAGGTACAGAATTTTAGACCTGGAAAAGTTATCTGACTTAAGTTCCTGACTTTATACATAGGAATCTAAGCAACTTGCCCAAGGTCACACAGCCCATTTACATCTCTCCCCAGATAACACGACAGATATTAGTCTCTTGGAAGATGAACTTTTCACTAGACCACGAAAAGGGCCGGCTCCGGAAGCTAAGATTTCTTTGCCTTCAGACTTGGTTTGGACAGTTTTTCTTGAACAACCAGGACGCTACAACAAGCTTCCTTGAATCTTTCAGTAGCCACGCATGATAGGAGGTACAGATCTCAAAGGGTAGCGCTCCGGGACACATCTTCTGATAACACGATTTTCCAGAAAATATTCTGCTTAGCTGCAAACATGGCATACGAGTCATCTAAGTTTGTTGTGGGAGGGATACAGTCCTGAAAAGTGAACTTGTAGGTGCATAGTTAAGGAGCCACCAGAAAAAGCAATGGCATACCTTTCTACCTCTCTTCTGAACTCTTCTTTTCTTCCTCCGTTTCGGTAATGCATTTGAGCCAGGGAGAAATGGGTGGGTAGCTCTGCTCCCCTTGTTTTATATTAAACTAGTATTTACGGACAGCTTTCCATGTATCGGACACTCATTTTTACCACACAAGCTTACTAAGAATCAAGGCTGAAATGAGGGGAGTTTAGTTTCCAGAGTAACAGAATTTTTGTGCAGGGAGATACAATAAGATCATCCCTGTGTCTCTATTGGGAAGCCAAGTGACACAAACATGAGGTCACTTATCCAGGGTATAGAACTGGGATTAGATATTCTACAGTTTAGCCTGTTCTCCTTCTAGCATACCAGTGTCTTCCTTATCTGATGTCTTCCTGAGTGAAACAGTGATTTCATAAGTGAGGACTTTTAAAGTTGAGGGGAAGGTCCATGGACTTGGGCTTTTTGGATACAGCTAGTAAGTTTGCATTTACAGATGACGGATAGACATGCTTTCAAAACTGAAAACCTATCTTGTTACTCCTGTCAAAGGGGAAACTATGGTAATAACAATTTAGTATTAAGATAAGTAAGACAACGATAGCATCTTGTAAATACACTTCCAAAGAGAGTAGAGAAATAGAGAACCTACAGTGTGAGCCAGCTTCACTCGGAGAATTAAGTTTAGATGCTGGCCCTTTAGGATTTTCCTATTAGACTTGGCCACTGAATTATGCAGAATTATACCCCTTCAACACGGGATCGTGGGGTGAGACCCAGCGGCCACCTTGTCCTAACCCTTATTTCACGCATAAGGAAGATGATGCTCAGAGATTGTGACTCACCCAGGTCACACAGCCTTTTAGTGGTTTAGAGGCAAAGCTCATTGCTTCAAACTTAGGGCTGTCCACCCAGCGCTCTGCCCACATACAGTACTCCTTCTCTGCTCAACCATTCCAATATTCTCAAAAGTATGACCCACCTAAACATCTGGACATGGACATTTTCCTCCCAGACTCAAAGAGCTGGGGAACAGCCACGTTGTTAGAAGGTAAGTTTGAAAGCTGAAATCTGTGGATTCGAGTGTTCCAGACTGAATTCCAGGCTGACGGTCCCTGGATTCAGTCAAACTCCCTTTCCTGAGAAACCCCCACTTCTAAGTAATAGTGAATGTGTTTAATTGCTGTATAGAATTTAGTCAGGTTCCTCCAAGGAGAATCTGAATCCCAGCAGGTAGCTGGACCAAACTACAATCTTTGCCTAATTTAAGCTTTCACTTAAAGTTTTTCTATAAAATATGAATTTGTGAATGGGAGGTGATGGCAAGAGGCTGGGGACTTTGAGATATTGAATGAGTTGTCACATTACCATAACCTGATTTAGAGCCCCAGAAGGCAATTGTGACTGGAATTTTCTGGGCTGAAATGATGATGGGAGAGTTATACGTAGAGGTTATGACAGACTCAGCCTCCAGAGTGACTGTAAGGGCAACGGATTGTGACTGGAGGTGAAATTCATGGGTATGTAAAGGAATGCTTTCAGGGAAGGACATTACTGAGGCAAAGAGGGAGAGTTAAATTTGGAATTTTAAGGGCATAGAAAATTTCAGGATCAGAATAACTTATAGTGGGTGCATGGAATCATAAATCAGGAATTAAAAAAATACAGTCACACATCAGTCATCACGGTAAAGTAGCTGAGGCATTGACTTAAATGATACCGTCTTATAACATTTTAGGAGTAAAAGGTTCAATTTCCATGGGCAGTCTTTGGCCAAGACTCCACATTTTCAAACTAAGGGAGCAGTCTGGCCACTAGTTGGTAGATGCCTTATAATTGAACTCTCTGAAGCAGCAGCTCAGAAACCTCCCTGGTTAACAGGGAAATGTTTGCAGTGAACTTTGTACTCTCTCTAGCTTTAATCCCACACTATGGTTCTGAGGAGGCACAAAGATGACCTCCCACCTCCCCGGAGGGTCACTAATTCTGCTTGGAAAGCACGGCCTTGGCCCGGTGCTAAGATCACCGATCTTCTTGATGGAGCAAATGGGGTCCAGAGACTTTGCGGCCTCAAACACAGGCAGGCGTGACATTGGTTGAGGGCTTGCTCTATGCCAAACACTTTTTTAAAGTATTTTTACACATATTAACTAATGTAGGCCTCAGGATTCTTCTCTACAGTGGGCACTATTATCAGCTCCTGCTTAGAAATAAAGAAAATTTAAATAACTTGCCCCAGGATGCGCAGGTAGGATGGAGTGGGCCTGGGGTTCGAACCCACACAGTTCTACTCCATAGCTCCGAAGCCCATGAAGTACTATTGCTGGGTTTCTGGAATCCTTTCATCTACACCCAGTTCCTGTACTCTGATGGGGCACCTTTGTCCCTTCCTTCAGGCAGGGGGATCATGTGTCAAATGATCATTTGTCTTGTTCTTCCACATGTAAATCATGCCTTGGAAATACTGATATCACTGCAGGCATTTCCTTATTCATAAGCACGGTTTCTGAGCTGCTGCTTCAGATAGCTCAATTAACAAAAGATCTGCCATTACTTAGTGGTCAGCCTTCTCCTGTCAGACTGGGAATTCAAAGGCTAGACCCAAGGCTGATCATGGAAGCAGAAGATTTAAGCTTTTGTCCCCCCAGAGTTCTAAAACTGTACTGTTTCATCAACATCTCAGTGACCTGAGTAAATGTGATGTTTTAAAATTCATCATGAATGATATAATGTTCCTTCTCTGTGTTTTTCTGATCCTGAAATGATCTATGTTCTTAAAATGCCAAGTTTAACTCATTTTTGGTCCCAGAATTATTCCATTCTTCTCAACTCTATGGTCAAAAGAAACTCTTGGAAAAATAAGGATTAAAAACCAAAAAAAAAAAAAGGGGAGATACAAATTCAGTAAGATAGTAAACAGATTCATGTCCAGACTCTTCATTCTAAACCAAATTATACTGCCCATACTTGCTTTTGACTGACCTTTCATTATCATTCTGAACCAAAGCCAGCTCATGGTCTCCTGTGGTGTCTGGCCTGAAAAAATAAGTGCATACAACTATATTATTGAGCAGGCCATTTTGATAGGGCTTTATTCATTCACATTTATTTATTCATTGAATATGTTTACTGAATTCCCAGTATGGCTGGTGCAGGAGAGTCTCTGCTCGAAGAGTTTGTAGTACAGCAGGACCACATGTCAATACCAGCCATGATGCAGTGTAATGATTGAGATTACAAATAAGGAATTCTTTCTACGGTTTTCATCAATTTACTTATGTAACTGGGGAAAAAAATCAAAAGTATATGAATTACTCAGCTTAAGAACAATTGTATCTCAATAGCTCAGTCACAGATTAGCTATTTGGAACCCAAAACATATTTTCTTAGATCACAGAAATTGCCGCTGTACGACATTTTTCTCTTCATTGGTCTCTACATTTAAGTCCTGGTGGCCATGAAGAGGGGGATGGTAAGAAAACAGAAAGAAGCGTAAGAAAGAGAATTCAGGGGCATGAAATGGTGGCAGTAACCTTGGCAAGTTCCCGTATCTCTCTGAGCCTCAGTTTCCTTTTCGCGCAAGAGATAATATTCCCTAAATCTCGCGAGTACACAGCACCTCGCGGTGTCCAGTCCTCTTTCTCGAGCAGGAACTTTCTGCAGCTGCTCCATTTTCTAGTGCCCTAATTTACAGACCTCTCAACATCTTCATCTCCATCAGCCAAAGGAAGCCCATTCCCTCAGATTATCTTTCACCCAAATTACTCCCCTTTCCTTCCCAGCTATTCAAAACTCTGATTAACTCAGGCTTGTTGTTCTCAGCTGGCTGTTAGGAGGAAAACAATCTGAACCAACTCACACAAATGCAGGAAGGGCTTGACAGTCTCTGAACTCTCCTAGAGTTAGTGACATTAAAAAAAAAAAAACCCTGCTTATTATCCCAAAAGCATGTCTCAGTGAGGCAATTTCAGCCAGCCGGGCACAGTGGGGGAAAGATATTTTTGGGCTGGCGAAGGTCAGCTCGTTCTGTGCACCTGTCCCTGGTCAGCTCCATGCTGCATTTTCTTTTTCAGTCTCATTCCTTTCTTTACTTCTTTACCTCCAATTTCTCTAAAGCTTTCTGCCTGCCTGGAATGGCTTTTTTGGCAGTAGCACCAGGGGTTCCAAAGGTGAGGAGACAAGGGATGAAGGGGCGTTTGCACACGCTGTTGATATTTCTGAGTCTTTTATAGGTAGGGGGTGTCTCTCCTAGCGCGTCAGTTACCCTTTATGAATCTGTGATAATAGCTCTGGGATTGTTGAGATATGAGTTTGGAGAGTGATGTTCATTGACCATGAAAGTACAAATTCATGGAACCTCTAAAAATTCTTAAATTTTGTAAGAATGATTGACTTACCAATATTTTTACCAAACTGCAAAACCTTCATGTGTGAACTGGCCTAGATCTTGGAGATTTCTTTTGTCCTAGTTCCTCATTTTAAAGACAAAGAGGGGACTTCCCTGGCAGTTCAGTGGTTAAGACTTCGCCTTCCAATGCAGGGGGTTGTGGGTTCGATCCCTGGTCAGGGAGCTAAGATCCCACATACCTCGCGGTCAAAAAGCCAAAACATAAAACAGAAGCAACATTGTGACAAATTCAAAGACTTTAAAAATGGTCCACATCAAAAAAAAAAACTCTTTAAGGACAAGGGAACCAAATCGCAGAGAGGTAAACATGAATGCCCCCTGTAACTGCCCCTGTTTTATGTCCTTTTGCTGTTCGCAGAGCTGCCTGGATTAACAGTGGTGGGGTCTGTCCATAGTACTCACTTGAAAACAGGTCCCACCCAGATGTTAAGCTTCAGAAAGAAGGCGATGAGTAAGGGAAAGCAGAGGACCAGATCTATGGCATGTTGTCTGCGGCACGAGGCAAGACAGCAGGAAGGGAAACTTCCATTATTTCATGCTCAGACTGTTAACTAAAGGACCTCTCGATAACATCACTCACCTCCCTGCTTCTGGTTGGCAGTAGTGGTTGGAAATGGTGGAAATGGTACCAGAGCGATGGTTTGGGGAGCTCGTCCCATTTTGTACAGGACTGATGCATTACATCACGACCCCTGACGTTCCCTGCTCATTAAGGACAAAAATTGTAATTTGAAAAAAGAGGCTAAAAATCCTTGACTCTTTAATTCACAGAGTGGGTGAGATTATCAAACAAGCTCCTCTATGTAAACATATTTCATAAACCGAAAGTGTACATAAACGCAAGATGCAATAAAATTTAAAAAAAGAAAGAAAAGTAATATATATATATGTTATCAATAAAACATAAGTCAAAGATGGAAAAAAATAAACGCAAGACATTCCTCCTCTGCTGACCATCTTACCCGTGGTTTTTTCCTCCATCAGAATTGATTAAGTTTTCCTTCAGGCTGGCACAGTTCTCACGATGTCAATCCACTGGTAGAGGTTCAGTTTTTTATGGCTGGGACTTAAATGCACTGCCAGGGGGAGTGTGGAGGGTCAGAATCAAAGCTCAATTGGTGTCTAGTTATCACTGCTCGTTCACATTGCTCAGAAAAGTGCAGGTCAGTGGGCAAATGCACTAGTGCCTGCTGGGGATATCTGACCCCGAACACAGTGAAAAAATTAAATTAAGATTTTTATTGTACCCCCAGCAAAAACAGTTACCGAGCCAGTCAAATGGTCGTGTGACTGCAGCCTACGGTCATAACCGTGATGCGAGACAAGTTCTTAGAGCACGTGCCTTCCTCATAATAAAATGTTTTAATTATATTACATAATTCTTGCTCTTCCGTGGAAAATGCTGTCATTTCTCCTGGTGAAGCCTTGAATTTCCACTTCTCTCCAGCTTGGCATTCGAATTTAATCAAACACTAATCACTGCAAAGCAATTCAAGAGCAAAGTAATTTTCATGGCTTTGTCCTTCAGGATATCTGTACTTGACCCATGGTATCCAAACTTCATATATAAACAATGATAATTTCTCCATTATTTGAAATGTATATTCGATGTATGACTCAACCAAGAGGATAGAACCCTGAGAATCCCACGTGGGATGGCCATCACCCCCACTGGGAAGGGCTCAGGCCACATCCCTCTTATTTCCTTGGCCTACACTCCACGAAGGGCTGAGAAGAGCATCTTCCACAGGCCCCAGAGGGGAGAAGGAGGGCTGGGGCGCCGCTGGTACCCTCCCGGGAGCTCCATGTGTTACATATTTGCTATCTTCTTAATAATGCTTTGATGTAGTTTTGGTCTCTGTGTGTGTTTGTAAACCACTTCAAATCTTTTTCATGAGAAGCGCCGATGGAAAACGACCTTCTAAGACTTTTACATGGAAAATTGGATTTGCTCACCGTTTTGCTCTTTTTACTTCCTAGTATTATGCTATTGGAGGATAATTCTTTGACACTTTGAGAATTTACATCCATTGTGCTTTGCTGGTTTCAAGGGATTTATGCCTGGAGAGTGTGATCAGCTTCTAGAACGATTCCACCAAAACCTCATCCTCATATTACTTAGTTATTAGTACTGTTTACATTCTTGATGGAAATAAATATTTTCTGGATGTATAAACTTCGTGGGGGAAGATTAATCTCCACAGAGCAATGGTGACAAGGCACCCTTCCTTAAAACTTTTACGCCAGACGTGTGTGTATTTGTCAAAATCCAGCCTATCTGAATTGTGGCTAGGCACTGTGAAGAACAAACAGGCGTAAAGCCCTCAAAGAGAGCTGGTTGTAGAACATACACTTGAATAGTGCCAACAATAACTAGGAAATCCTCCCAAGTTGATGATTTCCAAAATGCAAGCAATGTGGGTCCGTTTGAAAAGGGATTCAGAACATCAAATACTTAATCTTCTTTTTTAAAGAATTGGTCTGTAAACATGATGATTCTCGGCCTTCTTATTATTTCTTCTTCCATGTGGTCAGAAACAGAAGAGAGGTCTTGTTTCTCAGGATATTCCGAAATTTCAGTTGCAGATCCTTCTGAAAAACAGAAAGGGTGGAAGCAGATGAAAACAAAGGGCCTTATTGTTGTGAATCTTTTAAAAAGAGTTTTCTTTTAACTATAAGAACGATTCGATCTTGCATTCGATCTGCATTTGGGGCCTCAGGGGCCAATAGTCATTGCAAAGCATTGGGTCGTGGAAAGGTGGTGCCCGTTCCTCCACCTCCGACCTTGAGGCTGCGCCTCTTTCCACGGAGGGGACCCCGCAAACAGAGCAAGGGGCCCGGAGGTCCGTCGGAAGCCGGTGAGTTACGTGTAAACCCCGCAAATCTCAACGCCCACAATGCAGTCTGTCTACAAATCTGTTGATTCCGCTTGCAAAGCCGCTCTTGGGTCGCTGTGTCCTCCCCGCTCAGGTCATCCGCCAAGTCCAAGCTCCCCGCTGTGCTGTTCAAACTGCCCGCCCACGAGGAAGGCAGCTCCGTGCACCGGAACCGAGCGGCCTCCATCCTGGGGTCTGAGGGATTGTGGAGAGATGCTCAACTAGAGATGATGCTTCTCCCACTGCCACCACTTCTCTCCGGGGACACCTAAGCGCTCCCGTCGCCTGCGGGACAGGGTCTCACGTCCTCAGTCCCCGTGGCCGCGCTTGTTCTGCCTTCCCCACTCCCGCATCCCAGCCGTGCACCTCCCGTCTCCTCTCCCCGAAACGGGCCCTTCCGCTCTGGGCCCTTGAGATCTGTGGTCCAGGGTAAAGAAAAGAGGAGGTTGAAAGTGAAAACTTAAAGAACGATTTGGATAAAGACTCCATGAGCTAGTGGGCCACACACCATTAAAAACTGGAACGTGAAATCTCCCTCGATTTCCACAGAATTTACCTGTTCATCTAATGTGGGCGTGCTGGAGAAGTTATTTAGGATGTGTTTATAATTTTGAAAGTTTCTGTTTGGAAGCAGGGCAGCTCTGTGGGAAAAAAAACCTTAGTGACTGAAAGGAAGACTTTTGACTGGGTTCCTGTGTCTAATGTGTTGCTCTAAATTCCTGACCTGGTTTCATAAATCTTCCTCGTTATAGGCACAACTGTCCACGTTTCATTTTAGGTGGAGAGCTCAATATCCTGCTCACTGTTTTTAATGCGTGCTAGGTCGGGCTAGTCGGTACAAGCCCGGAATTGTGAATTGATTAGTCACTGACCAATTAAAACTGGTTTCTTGAAAAAGTGACCACAGTCAAGGGCACGTCCAGCATTTTTATTTGTGGATTGTGTCTTTGGGATGATTAAGTGGTCGGAAGCAGGAACTCTGGGACTCACCTTGAAAATGCATTTGCATGGCAAACGCACTGTCTTGTGTAGATTTGATGTTTGTCTGCAGTGAGTGACTTTATAGGGAGCCGAAGGACGTTACGGGGAGACTCAAGCCCCGAGCCCAGCCCCAGCCATTTCTACATTTAGCAAAATAGGTTAGACATTTCCCCTTCAGTGCATCACTGCCCCAATATCATAACCACTTGTTTTACCTCCTAATTGTTTTATCTTTTGAGATATGCTTATCTCAAATGACTGTGTGTGCTATCGGCAACTCCTGGGAGGAACTGCAGCTCACACCTGCCTCTTTCTGAGCTTCTGCTACCTTGTTTTATATCTAGCTGAATTGCAATAAGTATTTTATGGCTGAATTAATGGTTACTTTGTAAAAATGTCTGCTCAGCATAGGAGCTGGCTTGTCTCCACGTGCTGGGTCCCGGGGTGTCAGAGTCAAAGAGAGTCTCAAAAGGGAATTTAAATAAAGTTTGTTTCTCGAAGATCTTGTTTTTGGTATTTAATTTTAATTTTTAGCCCTTATTACAGAAGTCCTGAGGATTAGTTTCAAATTATCCTGACAGTTGAGAGCTTAGATGATTCGTCAAGCGTACAGATTCAGAGCTGGAGGACCTGGGAGGGTGAGTCTCGTCCCAAGGCTCAGAGCTTGCCGGTGTCCTGAAGATTAAGAACCTGGACGCATCACTTCCTTTCTGGGAATTTTGCCTTATGTGGGAAATGAACATTAACACAGCTGAATCTCTCTTCTCTAGTTTTAGCCCTGGCCCCGTGGCGGCTTTTTACTGGAGATAGCTAACAATAAAATTTCAGCTTTGATTGTATTTAAAAGGATACTAATTAAAACCCAGGACATATGACAAAGTCTCTGGGCGGTAGGGACCTTTATATCAGTGTGTGAATTCAGAGATGAGGGTCCGGTTCATTCTAATCCTCCATGTGAAAGAGTCACTGGGTCCACCCTGCATCCTACCTGTGGAGAATAGAAAGGATACCTCTGAAGGAAAGACCTCAGCTTTAGAAATTAATTAATTTTATTATCCGTAACAGGAAGATAAATATTTAAGATACATATTTAGTATATTTGGCAATTTAACTCTGTAATTTCTCTCTCTTGTTTATTTCTAAACCCAAACGCCTAACTAAACAGTTCTTACCTGGGGCTTCTGACCACAGCCCTGACATTCTCCATGAGAACTGGCACTAGTTTCTCAATGGGAGCTGGCAGACAAGGATGCCTGTCCCCCTAACATGTGTCTCTCTTTGTTTCTTAAATTATTTTTGATAATTTTAGTGTGGCTACTAATATTGGCAAATGTAAAGCACATTTAAAACTGAGAATTTCTCCCTCTTTAATTTCTTGATCAGGTTTTATTATCAAAAAATGTGGAAATGAACTGAAATAATAGATCAATATATGAATTCCATAACATGTGACAAACGTCACCTTGAAAATAAAATTTTGAACAAAATAATGCCATTTGCAGCAACATGGATGGGTTTTGCTAATTGAAAGGCTCTGATTCTTAGTCAATGTTAACACCTGTCGAATACCAACCAAACATCTTAGTGTTAACCCAGGTGGTGGCATATTGGTTGATTGCAGAAATAGTTCATGAAGCATGAACAAAAAGGCAAAAATTAATTATTGCTTACTGGGTTTGAATGAATAATTACTCTAGTTTCCATGAGCTTCAAATGAGAATAGTTTTCAAAGTGAAACTGTCCAGAAAAGAGTCTCAGTAGTTTGGGGGCAGTGATTTTGTAAGAGAACGTAGAAGGATGTTTATTTTCAACATCTATCATTCTACCCGTGCTTAAAATTGTGAATATTACTGCTTAAGGCACCAACCTTCATCTTCTCTGGGGAATAATATTCAGGAAAATAGTAAAAGAGTAGCACATGGGACTTAGAACATTTTCTAAGCCGTCCCTCTGAGGTCTTTGTGAACACTTCATCCACAGATTTATGTGTTTATTGTATCTATTCTATTTATTTATAGCTCTCCTTATTTCACAAAGGATTTGCTCAAGAATTATTTCAGCATATAATAAAAATTAAAGAGGGACTTCCCGGGCAGTCCAGTGGTTAAGGTTACATGCTTTCACTGCAGCGGGTGCAGGTTCCATCCCTGGTACGGGAACTAAGACCCCGCATGCCGCATGGCACGGCTGAAAAAAAAAAAAAAAAAGATATGAGGGTGTGAAAAAATACTTTAAGAAAATAAATAAACACGACATATGTGTTTTTTAAAACTTGGAAGATATTTACATTTACTTTCCCACATCACCAGTCATGGATATGAGTGGCTAAATCTTCTATGTCTATCAGGAAAACATAGCACTCTTGAGTGACTATTACATCCTATGGAGAACTCTCCATCTTTGGTCTGACATATGTGTTTCAAACTTAAATTTTTTAAAGGAAGAAACATCTATACCTGCTATTATGGGATTAAGGGATTGCTTCTAACAGTTGGAACACCGGAGAAGTGATGCTGGGTGACCTATGAGCTCCTGCACTCGTGGGAAGACATACCTTGGAAGCCCTGAGCTGACACCTAAGAAGTCCTGCTTCTTTGAACACGCCGTGCTGGAGAGAGATCCCATGGGGCGACACAGAGCAACAGGAGGGGATGCCGAGGAACGCAGCTGTTTGGGTCTTCCCAGCCCTGGCACCAGACAGATGAGGAGACCCCTGGCCATATCCTAGCCTGAGCAACCACTTGACTGCATCACCAGGAAGGTGCCAGAAACAGGATGCGCCAGCCAAGCCACTCTGGACATCTGACCTCCAGAAACTGAGATGGTAAATGATGATTGTTGTTTTAAACCACCAAGTTTTGGATGATTTGTTTGGGCAGTTTGGACACCTGGAACTGCACCACACTGAGTTGGGTAATTGTAGGGGGTTTTAAAGGCCAAAGTAATGAATGCTCCAAACTTGCAAAGGTTGAATCATCAGGAAAATGTCTTTTAAACGCCATAGATCTTTCATTGTGCCTTTGCTGGGGCTAGAGAACAATTTGGAATGTATCTAGGAGAACCTCTTCAAAGCCTCTGATGACAGCTATTGGCTGGGTCGGGGTCAATCCTGGTCTGGTTGAATTTTGGAAAATTGTAGCAACTCGCCTTCTGGCTTAGGGCCTGGTCAACACTGAGCTCTTGATCAATGACTCTGTGCGTGTGTATGTGTCTGTGTGTCTGTGTGTGTCTGTATGTTTTGTGTATTTTCCTGTTTTATCTTCAGGCATAAATAATAGTACTTTGGTTGCTTTATGTAGAAAGTGCCAAGTTCCTAGGAAGAAAGTATTGTTTATCAGCTTTGAAACAGATGTGGGAGAATTCTGAGAAAAAGAATGAATAAAACCAAAAGAAACAAAAACCTGCCATGTTTTCCTTTTATCATAAGAATTGTAAAAATAATATTTAGTGGTCTAAAGTCCTAACTGAAATGTTAGAATAAACTGGTGGGAATTGTCACAATGAC
This sequence comes from Grampus griseus, assembly GCF_964374135.1. Taxonomy (NCBI): domain Eukaryota; kingdom Metazoa; phylum Chordata; class Mammalia; order Artiodactyla; family Delphinidae; genus Grampus; species Grampus griseus. The sequence continues at coordinate 167,428,593 of NC_139018.1, forward strand.
TCATATAACTATAGTGTAAACTAAGATGATAATGATTTTAAAAATCTAATCTAATTGACAATTGTCACCAAATCTTATTCCTTCCAGGGCAGGCTAGTGTGTGTTATGGTGCTCAATTCACTCTAAATTAAAAACAAAATCCTATCCCCCAAAGATAAAATTATTTATAGTACGAGTAAAGAGTGTTCTATTTCCTGAGTTGTGTGGGATTTCTCTCACACAGTTTTGATGCCTTCTGGGAAAAGATGCACAGAGCATGATGGCAGAAATCTTTCCTGGTCCAAACCTCCCCTTCTCATCAGGGAATACGTGTGTTCAGGCAACCATCCCGTTGCTGCCTTAATTGGATCACGTGAGCAATAAAATGGACTGTGTTGGTGACCGTTAAAAGATGTATATGTTGAATGTACTGATCAAGAAACGACTATTTTTCCAAACAGTAAAACAAAGAAAATTATTATTAAAATGTTATTTTAGGTATAAGGGTTAATGTATTTACTATAAACCGTGTATTTCATAGACACGCAGCAGGTTCTGTATTCACTAAATATTTGCCGTGGTTGATGCGCTGTCTTTGCATTGGGATTGGCTGTCCTGCCCGAGCATCGCTCAGCAGAGTCACCTCCAGAAGACGTGTGCACTTTCCAGTGCTGGCTGCCAGGTTGTAAGGAATGTCATCCCCAGGCAACTCTCTCTACATCCCCCTCATTCTGGACAGAGCAAGGTCTACATTTCCAATTTTCATAATTATAAAGAAGTGTTTCATGTTGGCCTATAAAATCCAATAATTTAAAAATCAAATAATGGTAAATTTTGACATAGAATGACAGGTGATCAATAATTAGGTTGAAAGAATATTGTCCTCATTAAACAAATGTTTTCAGAGATATGCTAAACATTTACTATGAAGACTTTTCACTGCAAGGAACAAAAGAGGGTCATTGGTTTTTTCACAAAGACTGTGGTTTTAGGAACAAGGCTGGTTGGATTTAAAGATTCTCTCAATACAGACCCTCACAATGTTTTGAGGGGGTAAGACCTGAAATCCAGCATGTGAATGGTATGTTCTATAAAAGAGGCTCAGAGAACATGCTTTGGGCACTTCTATTAATGACAGCTCATCTTTATTGATCTCTCTGCAAAGCGTTCACCTGAGAACTTTACACTATTTCTTTTGACCCTTATGAAAGCCCTGAGGTCATTGTTATTACCTCCATTTTATAGATGATGAAAACTGAGGTATGGAGAAGTTTTATAGATGATGAAAACTGAGGTATGGAGAAGTTTGCTAACTGTCACAGAGTCACCCGGGAGAGCCAGGATTTCCATCCAGGCAATTGGGCTCCAGACGATGCCACCTCTGTATCTTCCATCTATGGAGTAGAGTAGTGACTTCTAGTGGCAACGGTGGTCGGGGAGGGAAGAGGTGGTGATTGTAACGAAAACAAAATGCAAACAGGAAAGCTTTCCTCCAGGTAATTTTCAGTCCTTCTTTCGTACACAGGAGGGGAAATTCATCCTGCTTCTTACTTGGAAATACGGTCCCTGAGTGTGAAGACATTCTTTATAAACCCAATTTACAACAGCCTCAAGCTGTTCTGAACTTGAGAATACTGCGTGGCTGACTCAGACTGACAGTGATGAACATATTTTGGCTGACACTTCACCAAAATTGGGGTTATTTATCTCATTAATATTTTTCTTTAGGCAAAATCTATTTGTAATGCCCTTTCTATTTATAAAACGGAAATGTTTCCCGAGCCAGATGACCCTCTGTGACAGGCAACAGAGAAGCAGAAGACAGGTGGTTTAGATGCCCTCTTAGCACCATTTAAAAAATGCAATCTCTTTGTAAAAAGATGTAAGTCTGATTGGGGGCTTGTGTACCATTTTGGTTTTCTGAGCAGAAGTTGCCTGCATTTCTAAAACAGGATTCCCGCCAAGCACAGCCCTATTCCAAACACAGCTCCCGAGAGCAGGGATGTGACCAAGCTGTCACACCCGTGTCCCTCTCCACCGATCAGGCTTCTCAAGGTGTGAGATGAAAGCTACAATCCACCCCTGAAACAGAGATTTGGGCTCCTGGTGCTGTTGCTGTTTCATTCTTTTTTTTTTTATAACTCCCCTCATGGGCTGCCTTATTGAGAATCTTATAAATAAGTCATATCTTGTGATATATCCTTTCCATCAAGAAGATTGAAATATACTGAAAATCCAAAGATGAACTCTGAATATATTTTTCTAAAAGTCTGAATATGGTTTAAAAAAGTATTATCAGGGCAGACTTGTTACTCAGCCCCAGGTGTGGGCTTGTGCATCCTAGTTTGAGCATGTCCATGCGTGCAGAAGAAGTTGGAGGAGATTAGATTTAAGAAAGAAAAACAAAACCGTTCTTGAAAAGGAACATTCCTAAAGAGGAAATTCACAGTGGGTCCTTACGAAAAGTTTAGTTGTCAAGATGTCTCAAGCAACAAATGTCAAGTTTATCACCATTACCTGGATAAGTTAGCCAGAAGGATTTTGTAGATCTGAAAGCATTACCTCACCTTCACCTTGTTTACAGGTAAACACCGATAAACAAAGATCTAGGGAACTGCTTTTCTTAAGTCCTCAGCACTATTAGATGTCTTCTCCCTGACGGCACTCCAGAAAACTGCAGAATAGTAATTATCATCCTCGGAGACGTGAAATGTCATATTAAGGGAGGATCCACAGAGTACTTAAATGATGCAGGTCATGTCTTCAGGGCACCTTAACCGAGCCCAAGAGGAGGCAGGTAAACAGCCTCCATTTGGTGTTTGGTCAGGGACCCTCCTGGGAACTGTTGTGTCCCATCCGTGTGTCTGGTGCTCGTTTCTCTATTGTTCACAGTCACACACACACACACACACACACACACACACGTGCGCCCCCAGCCCTGGCTGCTCTGGCTTTGGTGGTGCGTCAGTATCTCCGTATACGATGAACCAGGTGGGGAAGTGTTAAGTTTGAAGGGTGAAGTGCTGAGGTTCCGTGGGAGGGACAAGCAGAGGTTCTGTTCCAGGGCTTGTGAAGGGGGGACCTTGGCAAGGGGGCTCCCAGGGGTGCACATCTGGAGCTGAGGCCTTGTGGGAGGTGGGCAAGGGAGGGGATCTTCAAAGGTCAGAGGACTTAGTGCCTTAACCACCAGATTAACGTGGTTTTGCAAACTGGTGCAGCGTGTGGCACCATGGAGAGCCGACGTTGGGCGTGTTAGCTTCACTTCTGGTAAACCTCTGAGGACGTGAGGCCCACAGGCAGTAGAAATAAATTCCAAATAATAAGCAGAGATAAGCAACAAGGACCTAATGTATAGCACAGGGAACTTAGTATTATGCAATAACCTATATGGGAAAAGAATCTGAAAAAGAATGAATATATGTATATGTGTAACCGAATTACTATGCTGTATACTTGAAACACATTGTAAATCAACTCCACTCCAATAAAAATTTTAAAAAATACGCAGAGTAACTATCAGAAAAAAAAAGTTCTCATTTCAAAATGGGGATTTTTTTTTCAAAAAAAATCTTTCTCCCATGATTACAAGGCCTCAAATTTATAATTTGCAAATTCCTTTTTTTAAAAAGCACTAGCTTTTCTTCGCAGTCCTTAGTAGATGCCAGGCCTGTGCTAAGCGCTTTACATAGATTTTCCTTTGTGACCACATAAGTAACTCATTGCATTTATGAAAGCAATGAGTTCACCCTATTCACGGAGGCCCAAATGACCAAGCTTTCCTATGGGGAGGATCCCTGCAGAGCCCGGAGGACAGGGTGGTGTGTCTCTTTAGGCCCATTTGACAAAAGCAGTCCATTTTGTTTCAGAAATTGCAGATACTGTGCGCAGCAGTAAAGCTTTTTCACAGATCAAGGAACCTTGCTGCCTGACATGAGGGCCGCCAGGGACAGCAAAATACCAAGCATTTCTTTCCATTAGTACTTTATATCGAAATAAACTTGCCAAGAAACCCATCGCACTAGCGTCCCAGTAAATAGCCATAGTCACATGGAGGAGATGTTCCTGGTCACATGGAGGAGATGTTCTTGGAAAAATTATATTCTATCAGATTCTACGTTCTCTTTTGTATCTAAGTGCACCAAAGGAAGGCTAAAATTCTAACTGGAAATGTTTTCAGTAAAATTCATTTTCAATGATAAAATTAGGTAGCCTTCTTCTTTTCGTAGACGAGTTTTCTTCAAGATCACACAGGGGTTTTCAAATACATTGTCCTGAATGTCAAGTTTAATTCTTCGGTGCTGGATTAAAGACAAGACTATAGCAAATTAGAAAAGTGTTCAGATAATAACCACCCACTAGAAGACAAAAGGATTGGCTTTGAATTGGAAAGATTGAAGGGACTATACTCATTTAATCCTAAAAGAATTGTTATTTAATTTTAATCTTCATGCATGGTTGCTACACAGGAAATAGCCAGTAACAGTTTTCTATCTTTATTTGGAAAAATAATAGGAAGACATGAAATTAAGCAGCAGCATAACGATTGAATTCAGACTTTAAAAAGGACCTTGACCGAGGGATTATTACATATGTGGAAGAGGCTCAGAGTGTCTTCACTAGAGGTTAATCAAGGGTAAGATAGGCCACCGTCTAGTTGCCTATTTTAAATGTGGTCTTATCTGACAGCAACAAGATTAATTTAGTAAATTCAAAGGCTTTAGTAAATTACTCAGGCTTCTGATACTTTAGTTTATTCTATTTTATGTTATTTTGGCATTTCAATTTGTGAAACATACTAGTAAAAGGCATTGGAGCATAGGAAATAAATTGTCAGTTAGAACCATTTAAAAAAATTCATTTTTGTATATGGCTGGTCCGAAGCAGCCTCTTCTATTTATAGCAGGCAGGGTAATCTCTGAGATAAATGGTATGTTCAGATTTTCATTTGCAATGATTTTTTTAAAATGATCTCCTAAAAGAAATTGGGAGAAGATCAGTTAATCAGTCAGTGTGATTGACTCCTTAAAATAAATAATATTTCAAAATATTAGAATTTTGGATTAGTAGTCTTTATTACTACAATGGAGTGCTTGGAATAAAATTTAAAGATAACGTGTAACTAGATGATACATTCTTTTTTTTAAATAACTTTTTTTTAGAAGAGTTTTAGATTTGCAGAAAAACTGTGAGAATAGTCCAAGAGTTCCCAGATACCCCGGTCTCCTCTATTAAAAATGTCTTACATTAGTTGGCTCGTTCATTACAATTAATGAATCAATACTTATATATTATTGTTATCTAAAGACCATCTCTTATTTGGATTTTCTCAGTTTTCATCTAGAATCCCATCCAGGACATCATGTCGTCATGTCTACTTAGGCTCCTCTGGGCTATGACAGTTTCTCAGACTTCCGTTGTTTAGATGACCCTGAGAGTGTTGAGGAGTACTGGTCAGATATTTTGTAGAATGCCCCTTAAGTGGGGTTTGTCTGTTAGTTTTTCTTGTGATCAGCCCAAGGTTATGGATTGTGGGCAGGAAGGTCACAGGGGTAAAATGCCATTTTTACGACCTTCTATCCCGGGCACGTACTGTCAATACGACTAATCACTGTTATGTTGACCTTGAAAGCCTGGCTGAGGTCGTGTTTGTCAGGTTCGTCCACTGCATAGTTACTCTTTTATTTCCTCTTTGGAGGGAAGTCATGCTGTGCAGCCCACACTTCAGGAGTGGGATGTTACGTTCCGCTCCTCAGGAGCAGAACATCTACATAAATTATTTGCATGGGAGGTATATGTCTTCTACCTCCTTTATTTGTTCAATCATATGTTTACATCAAAATAGACTCATAGACATTATTTTAGCTTTTATAATCCAGTAGTATGTTACTTATTTTTTGTGCAAATTGTTCCAGCTTTGGTAACTGGGAGCTCTGTAGGTTGGCTTCTGTACTCCTTTGACCTACTCCCATCACTGATTTTATTTTGGACTCTCCTTACGTTACTCCACTCATGTGTTTCCTGCCTCAGTCCTAGAACCAGTAATTTCTCCAAGGATTGCTGGTTCCTTTTATTGGAAAATCGTATTAGAAACCAAGATTGGGTACTGGGTGTGCTCACTGTCACTGTGTGTTCTTGCTTCCAGGTCCACTGAGGTGACAGAGGAAGGAAATATATGTATGTATACTAACGGCTTATGCACACATATTTATAAATATTTATATATGTAGCCATGTGTATCTATATATATTAAGCTAGATATGACTTCATACTTATGTCTTTGACTCTAGTCTTTTACCATTACATTACATTACAACCTCTCCTAGCTTACTTGTAAACTTTAAGTCTTATGGAGAGCAACCTGGCTTCCACCATCACCATTCGTATTCAGTTGTTCACTTTTGGTAAACATACACAGCAGTATCAGAAGTGGTAACCTGGACCCCTGTGGGAAACCACTCATCAGCTAGAGTACAGTGCTTACCTGCAGCTCCATTTGCCTTCAGTCTCACTGAGTCCACACATCTGCAAAGTTACTGAGGTCAGCCTCTTTATCCCCCAGCCCCCTCAGTGAAGTTGTCTTATACATTTGTAGAGTTAGAGTCTTTTCTTTCCCATTTTGTTTTCTCTCCTGGTACCTGCCAAATTCCTGAACAATTTTTAAAACTGAGATGCATTAAGGTCACACTTAGTGCTGTAAACATCAGTGGGTTTTGACAAATGCGTCATGTATCCACAACTACATGGTCATACAGAATAGTTTCACTGGTCTAAAATGTCCCATGGGGTCCACGCTTGCCACGCTTCACTCGTTCTCCAAACTCGTGGCAACTGCTGATCTTTTAACTATTATTGTAGTTTTGCTTTCTCTGTAATGCAATTGAATTGAAATAAGATGATGTTACCTCTTTCAGGCTGGCTTCTTTTGTTTATCATATGAATTTAAGATTCCTTCATGTGTTTTCATGACTTGAGACCGCATTTATCATTACAGCTGAGTAAAATTCCCTTGTATGGAGATACGTAATTAATTTATCCATTTATGTATTGGAGAACATCCTGGTTACTTCCAGTTTTGTTGATTATGAGTAAAACTGCTGTAAACAATCATATGCAGGTTTTTGTACAGACATAAATTTTCAAATCGGTGGGGAAAATATCTAAAAGTATGACTGTCGGATCATCTGATAAGACTATGATTAGCTTTGTAAGAAAACCGACAAACCCTCTTCCAAAGTGACTGTCATTTTCACTGCCACCAGCAATGAATGAGAGTTCCTGTTGCTCTGCCTCCAAACCAGCATTTGGTATTGCCAGATTTTTGGATTTCTGTCATTTTCATTGCTATTTGGTGGTATCTCAATATTGTTTTAATTTGCAATTCTTTAAGGATTGTTGGTGATGAGCAAATTTTCTTATCCTTATTTTCTATCTGTGTATCTTCTTTCATGAGGTGCCTGTTCAGATCTTTTGACTGTTTTTTTTTAATTGGGCTGTTTTTTTTTTCTTTTTGTTGACACTGAGGATTCTTTGTATTTTGTATTATGAGGAGTGTGAGGATTTTTTGTTTTTTGGATACAAGCCCCTTATTAGATACAAGTTTTGTAAATATTTTCTGCCAGGGTGTGACTTGTCTTTCTGTTCTCTTAACAATGTCTTTTACAGAGCAAATGTCTTTTATTTTAATACTGCCTAATTTATCACTTTTTTTTTTACATGGATCACACTGTTGGTGTTATATCAATAAACTTATTGCCAAATTCAAGATGACATAAATTTTCTCCTATGTTTTCTTCTAGAAGTTTTATTGTTTTTTTTGGTTTGTTTTTTGTGGAGTTTTTTTGCGGTACGCAGGTCTCTCACTGTTGTGGCCTCTCCCGTTGCGGAGCACAGGCTCCGGACATGCAGGCTCAGCGGCCATGGCCCATGGGCCCAGCCACTCTGCGGCATGTGGGATCCTCCTGGACCGGGGCACAAACGCACATCCCCTGCATCGGTAGGCAGACTCTCAACCACTGCGCCATCAGGGAAGCCCCCTAGAAGTTTTATTGTTTTGCATCTTCTTTCAGTTCTATGATCCATTTTGAGTTAATTTTTGTGAGAGGGATAAATCAGTGTCTAGGTTCTTTTTTTTTTTTGCACAATTGTTGCAGAACCATTTGCTGAAAAAACTACCTTTTCTCCATTGAATTTCCTTTGCTCTTTTTTCAAATATTGGTTGACCTTGTCTTTTGACTGAGAAGTTACATCAAGAAATATCAATTTTTAGAGGACCTTCAAGATGGCAAAGGAGTTTGCTGTCTGCAACTGACTAGTTTCTGATTTTTATGTTTATCTTAGTATAGATTTTATGCTTCTTATCATTGGTAGATTTATTGGTTTGTTTGTTCTCTTCTGTTTTTAATTACTTAAAAATTTTCTTTCAAAAATTTTTTTATTTTAATAACTTTATTTTATTTATTTTTCTTTCTTTTTTTCCTCCCTTTTCTTCTGAGCAGTGTGGCTGACAGGGTCTTGGTGCTCCATCCGGGTGTCAGGGTGAGCCTCTGAGGTGGGAGAGCCGAGTTCAGGACATTGGTCCACCAGAGACCTCCTGGCCCCATGTAATATCAATTGGCGACAGCTCTCCCAGAGATCTCCGTCTCAACGCTAAGACCCAGCTCTACTCAATGACCAGCAAGCTCCAGTGCTGGACTCTCCATGCCAAACAACTAGCAAGACAAGACCCCAACCCCACCCATTAGCAGAGAGGCTGCCTAAAATCATAATAAGTTCACAGACACTGAAAAACACACCACCAGATGTGGTCTTGCCCACCAGAAAGACAAGATCCAGCCTCATCCACCAGAACACAATCACCAGTCCCCTCAACCAGGAAACCTACACAACCCACTGAACCAACCTTACTCACTGGGGCCAGACACCAAAAACAACAAGAACTATGAACCTGCAGCCTGCAAAAAGGAGACCCCAAACACAGTTAAGCAAAATGAGAAGACAGAAAAACACACAGCAGATGAAGGAGCAAAGTAAAAACCCACCAGACCAAACAAATGAAGAGAAAATAGACAGTCTAACCTAAAAATAATTCAGAGTAATGATAGTAAAGATGATCCCAAATCTTGGAAATAGAATGGAGAAAATACAAGAAATGCTTAACAAGGATCTAGAAGAACTAAAGAGCAAACAAACAATGATGAGCAACACAATAAATGAAATTAAAAACTCTCTAGAAGGACACAATAGCAGAATAACTGAGGCAGAAGAAAGGATAAATGACCTGGAAGATAAAATAGTGGAAATAACTACCACAGAGTGGAATAAAGAAAAAAAGAATGAAAAGAATTGAGGACAGTCTCAGAGACCTCTGGGACATTAAAAGCACTGACATTCAAATTGTAGGGGCCCCAGAAGAAGAAGAGAAGAAGGGACTGAGAAAATATTTGAAGAGATAATAGTTGAAAAATTCCCTAATATAGGAAAGGAAATAGTCAATCAAGTCCAGGAAGCACAGAGAGTCGTATACAGCATAAATCCAAGGAGAAACACGCCAGGACACATATTAATCAAAGTCTCAAAAATTAAACACAAAGAAAAAACATTAAAAGCAGCAATGGAACAGCAACAAATAACATACAAGGGAATCCCCATAAAGTTAACAGCTGATCTTTCAGCAGAAACTCTGCAAGCCAGAAGGGAGTGGCAAGACATATTTAAAATGATGAAAGGGAAAAACCTACAACCAAGATTGCCCAGCAAGGATCTCATTCAGATTCGATGGAGAAATTAAAACCTTTACACACAAGCAAAAGCTAAGAGAATTCAGCACCACCAAACCAGCTTTACAACAAATTCTAAAGGAACTTCTCTAGGCAGGAAACACAACAGAAGAAAAAGACCTACAATAACAAACAAAACTTAAGAAAATGGTAATAGGAATGTACATATCAATAATTATCTTAAATGTAAATGGATTAAATGTTCCAACCAAAAGACATAGACTGGCTGAATGGATACAAAAACAAGACTCATATATATGCTGTCTACAAGAGATTCACTTCAGACCATAGGGACATATACAGACTGAAAGTGAGGGGATGGAAAAAGATATTCAATGCAAATGGAAATCAAAAGAAAGGTGGAGTAGCAATTCTCATATCAGACAAAATAGACTTTAAAACAAAGACTATTACAAGAGACAAAGAAGAACACTACATAATGATCAAGGCATCAATCCAAGAAGATATAACAATGTAAATATTTATACACCCAAAATAGGAGTACCTCAATACATAAGGCAAATGCTAACAGCCATAAAATGGGAAATTGACAGTAACACAATCATAGTAGGGGACTTTAACACCTCACTTTCACCAATGGACAGATCATCCAAAATGAAAATACATAAGGAAACACAAGCTTTAAATGATACATTAAACAAGATGGACTTAATTGATATTTATAGGACAGTCCATCCCAAAACATCAGAACACACTTTCTTCTCAAGTGCTCATGGAACATTTTCCAAGATAGATCATATCTTGGGTCACAAATCAAGCCTTGGTAAATTTAAGAAAATTGAGATCATAGCAAGTATCTTTTCTGATCACAATGCTATAAGACTAGATATCAATTACAGGAAAAAATCTGTAAACAGTACAAACACATGGAGGCTAAACAATACACTACTAAATAACCAAGAGATCACTGAAGAAATCAAAGAGGAAATAAAAAATACCTAGAAACAAATGACAATGAAAACACGACGACCCAAAACCTATGGGATGCAGCAAAAGCAGTTGTAAGAGGGAAGTTTATAGCAATACAATCCTACCTCAAGAAACAAGAAAAATCTCAAATAAATAACCTAAATTTACACCTAAAGCAATTAGAGAAAGAAGAAGAAGAAGAACAAAAAACTCTGATTTTACTTCACGCCTCTCTGGCTCTTGAAACCCCTCTCTGGCTCTTGAACAGTGGATTTGACTGATTTCAGAGCTGCTACAAGTGGAGCTCACCTCTGCAATTAAACAGATTCCCAGAATCTGAGCCTGGGAAATGAAATTTGCTCAAGGCAAAGATCCAAGTTTTCATTCTGCTTGAATGGAAGAGCCAGATTCAAAGAGAAAAATGGCGGCATTGAGGACAGAAGACAGAACTCCATTTCACCGGAGTCTGTTTTAGCAGTTAATTTCTTCTCAAGAGGGACATTAAGTCTTTTTACCTAGCAGACAGACTCTAGCTGTTTAAACCCAGTGTGGGCTAGTGGAATGATTAGATTTTTGCATTAGTCATAGAAAGACAAGGTGTGTATTATTTTCCCCTGCTTTTCGTCACGAAATATGGACAATCCTTCCACTGAGTATTTGCTTAACCAGGTCATAGGAATTCTTAATTCATAAAGAGGAAGAAACAACATCTGGGAACCAGGACCAGTGCATTTTAGACATTTGCAGGTGTTTCTGGACAACAGGAGACCCTTGTCTACCTGCCCTGTACTTCACCAGTATCTTCACTCACTTTGATCCATCTTCCTGGCCAGCATTCACTATCGGCTCGGAAACAAAGTCTGTGACAAAGAATTATTGTGAATTTTTTATTTCAGAAGAAGATGGTGCATTTATATAGGCTGTAAAATTGACATTTGTTTGTATTTAATAAGCTTCAAACTTATAATAATTCAAACAATGCTCTGTGAAAATAATTGGAAATAAGTCATTTAATAAATTTTTAGGTTTTTACTTACATTTAAACTTGTCAATAACTTAAAAGGATTGTGGATTCAAGGAATGTCCTACAATGTCCTCACTCTTGCTTCCATACTAATTTTTCATGTGGAAACACATTTTAATATTTCTGATACATTATTATAATTGTAGAGCCTTATTGAGAACTTTTAATTTTGTCACTCACCTCATTTTGTTAACTATTGTCCACTTATATTTGGGTTCAAATTTATGCTGTACTGGAAGAAATACAACTTATATTCTGGGAATAGAAATACCTAGCCCCAATCAAGTTTGTGACCCTGAGTGTAACCTTGGTGTAGAGTCGATACAGCCCAGTGCCTAGTCATAGTGTTTAATGCCTAAAAACACATTGGAACACAGAGAATCATTCGTAGATACTTGCTGAATGGACCTCTCCACCCCTCCCAGGCCAGAATTCAGTGGAAAAATTGTAACCACTTTTTCCCTACTTAGAGGAAAGACAGTCTGGCCCATATTCCAGGAAAAGATGTTGAAGAAGGTGTCAGGAAAACAGTGGTGATACTTTGTAAAATGAGAACCCATTTTTGAATGTTAGAAGTAAGAAAATGAGTTTCAATGAAAAGGTGATATTGTATCATTATTACAAGTTTTACAGCTTAAAAAATGCAACTCACCCAATTACAATATTATGTTAGTACCAAGAGGGCTTTTCTTACTTCGATAACACTCAGAAATGGTCATAAGTAAAAGGTGATATTCTTTTTAAAATGTCACGGATGCTGCATTTTCTGTATTCACTACTTTTGACACCAGGGGTAGTGAAGTGTGTGAATCTTGCATCCTCACCATCTGTACCTCTTGGTGGGTTATTTCTAAATGAAGTTATCAAGAACAGAGAGGTTTTCCAAGGGTCCTTTGTTGAAGAAAGATGTTCATCTCATAGAAAATAAGGAAATACCTCCTTTACAGATGCATGGGCCCATTCTGAGATTTATAAAGCATTCATGGCTATAAAAATCTATAAAGCATTAAGAGGCAAAACTTAGTTAGTAGCTTATTAAGTAGTAGCTTATTAAGTCTTGGCTTCTACACACCCTCTTGAGATATTTGCAATATAGTTGATCATCTTGTGTCAACACACAAAACTTCACTTCATTCCTACTAAGTCCATTCATAGCACCACTCCTTGTGACCCAAGACAATTTTGAGACTGAAATGGTTGGACTTTCATTTATATGTGATCAAATAAATAAGATTCTCATGTAACACGTTTCAGGCTGCCTCTTGATTTCCTTTCCAAGTAGGCATGTGGTTTTCAGTTTGGCTGCATGTCAGTCTTGAAGGGCAGTATTCATAAGAGTTGTGTCTGTCCTTGGCTCCTGACCTAAGAAGTGTATGTCAGAGGAAGAGTGCAATGGAGCACTTGAGGCAGGGTGGCTTTTCAGAGCATTATTTAATTTTGGTTGTTGGTGCAACAAGCTCATCAGAGACTGCTATTTCCAGCTGCACTGCAAGCTGTCCCACAGTTTAATTCTCTGCTTATTTGTTTTAGAAATCCTCCAACCAAGCACCTCAGTCATGTGCCAAAGTATGAGGATGACTTCACACCTCAGCTAATTCACATCTTCAAGGAGAGAAAACAATTTGCAACTGAATCCAGCCTCACTCATACCACCCAACAAATCCCTTTTGCTCATGAGCCACCCCGGGGACTCTGGGGCAGACCCAGAATTGTCAAGAAAAGTAGATAGGTTAGGATATGCAAATACAATATGCTACGTATGTATTGATTTGTCTATTGACATTATGTTTAGAGAGAGGTTATATATAACTCATGGGTTAAATCAAATCTTGTGTTACAAAGCACTGAATAGAAAGACGATGCATATTTATCACTTATGTTGTATGATATAGTCAACTCAGATACGAACATAATGGAAATACCTTTACCATTCCTATATTCACTAACCCCTGTCATTGCCATGTTAACTTTTCAAAGACATCGGAATCAATGTTATTAGTCTTAGCTGATGCTAGTAATTAAAGATATCCTTAAATAAAATGTCCTGTCAGAAAAATATAAATATTTATCAAGCACTCAATACAGAACAGGGGGGACTTCCCTGGTGACGCAGTGGTGAAGAATCTGCCTGCCAGTGCAGTGGACACGGGTTCAAGGCCTGGTCTGGGAAAATCCCACATGCCGTGGAGCAACTAAGCCCGTGCACCACAACTACTGAGCCCGTGTGCCACAACTACTGAAGCCCGCGCACCTAGATCCCGTGCTCCACAACAAGAGAAGCTACCGCAATGAGAAACCCACGCACAGCAATGAAGTGTAGCCCCCGCCTTGATGCAACTAGAGAAAGCCTGTGCACAGCAATGAAGACCCAACACAGCCAAAAAAAAAAAAAAAAATACAGAACAGAGACTAATCTAGATTTTGAAGATAGAGCAGAAGACAAGACAGCAGAATCTTGGCTTTCATAGAGTTTGGGTTCCTCTTTCTCTCTTGCTCTCTCTCTCTCTCTCTCTCTCTCTCTGTGTATATGTGTATAGGTTAGTAAACTAATAAGTAAATCTTTATGTATAAAATTAGATACTGGAAAGTGCTATCCAGAGAATTAAAATTGGATTATGTGACAGGAAGTAACACTGTTTACTTTAGATTGGGTGGTCAGGGAGAGGGTTTTTGTGGACACATTTAAGCTCATTTAGACAAGAAGGAGCCAGGAGCATGACCATCTGGATCTGAATCTGGAAGAACATTTTGGGTGGAAAGGACAATGAGTTTAAAAGTCCCAAGGCAGGAGCAAACTTGGCTTCTTCAAAGAGCAGATGAAAAGCAGAAGTGTCTGGAGAGTAGCAGGTGATGGGAAGAGTGAGGGCAGGAAGAGGAGGAAGAAAAGGACGTGAAACAAACATTAACCAGGAATGTGTGGATAGAAGAAGCAGAATTTGGTAAAAATGATGATTTAGCATCATACTGTTTTCGCATTGCAGCTCACTATATTTACCTATTCACATGCAGATGAATAGAATAAAAATATTTTCTTGATTTTTGCAGTATGAATCATTTTCTCATCTTGCTTTACACCCCAACAAAGTACTTTTTGGAATTAGGGGTCTTGCTGACTTTTTCTTAAATCCCCATTGTGCCATGATCGTCTTTAATGTAGGTGAAATGGCAGAGAATTTGGATTTGGAAAAAATAGTTTCCTTATAGAGTTGAAGTCTTTTTAATCCTGGGAAATGACATGGTGTGCTGGTGTCAAAGGATGCCTTTTCAGAAACTTGTTTCCCCGTCTCTCTTTTTCTCCCCAGTGGTTTCTATTTCTTAGTCCCTCTGCTCCGTACGAGTGATGGTATCACCACAGGTGCTCTGTTGCTGACACAGGATAGATTTCCCTGGGTAGCAGTGCTGAGTGACTCCCTTTCTTGACTCATTCAAAACAAGACAGGCTGTATAAACCCACTTGAGAATACATCCTGCAGGAAACAAGATTAGCTAATCCTTTGCTGCATCTCTATTTTCTGCTTTTCCACAAATGGCTGGTAACATGAGCAGTCACAGTTATGGACTCCATTTTTTTAATGTATATATGTATCATACATACTCTTTGGTTTGGATTTCTCAGGGAGTGAGAATTATAGTTTTTTTTTAATTGTTTTGATGTTTGGGGATTTTGTAGCCAAGAGTTCAAATGACAGATGTAATATTAGTTTTCTGGATAACTGTGCATGAACAAACAGAAGAATGCCATAGAACGGAAGGGGCTCAAACCACACATATAGGTCAATGTTAGGTGTAGCTTCAACTGAGGTTACAGATTCTGTTC
Organism: Grampus griseus; assembly: GCF_964374135.1. Taxonomy (NCBI): domain Eukaryota; kingdom Metazoa; phylum Chordata; class Mammalia; order Artiodactyla; family Delphinidae; genus Grampus; species Grampus griseus. The sequence continues at coordinate 167,444,119 of NC_139018.1, forward strand.
TGTACGGAGTCTTAATTTTTTAATTACAATTTATTTTTATTGAATAATACACATATATTTTAAAACTCATATTTTAAAACACATATTTAAAAATTGTTTAAAACTCAAACAGTCCTCCAAAGCTTATCTTTCAAAACAGCAGTCTTCTGTCTACCCCTTCAAACCCCTGTATCTTGCTTTCCAGAGGCAACCATCTTCACTTTTATCTGATTCTTCTTGTACCTCAGTATTCCTCAATAAATGTCGAGTTTTGATATTCTGTTTTAGGTTGCCATTATGAAAGAAGATGATTTGGCTTATCTACACAAACTCTTTGCTACAAAAGTATGTCTATTCCCCCATCTTACCAAGAAAAGCATATTATATTGAAAATTTTGCTTAAATTAACATCCATTGTTTACAATTATGACTGTAGATATTGTTCAAGGCTGAGGCAGACATCCATCCTTGTATGCTATGATTATATTTCATGGCTACTATTTTCTTCTTAGAACTAAAATGTCTTTAAAAAAAACAGTTGACCAATCTATGACAAAGTAAGCAAGAATATACAATGGAGAAAGACAGTCTCTTCAGCAAATGGTGCTGGGAAAACTGGACAGCTACACGTAAAAGAATGAAATTAGAACACTCTCTAACACCATACACAAAAATAAACTAAAAATGTTTTAAAGACCTAAATGTAAGACCAGACACTATCAAACTCTTAGAGGAAAACATAGGAAGGACACTCTTTGACATAAATCACAGCAAGATCTTTTTTGACCCACCTCCTAGAGAAATGAAAATAAAAACAAAAATAAACAAATGGGGCTTAATGAAACTTGAAAGCTTTTGCAAAGCAAAGGAAATCATAAAGAAGATGAAAAGACAGCCCTCCAAATGGGAGAAAATATTTGCAAATGAAGCAAAAGAGAAGGGATTCATCTCTAAAATATACAAATAGCTGAGGAAGCTCAATATCAAAAAAACAAACAACCCAATCCAAAAATGGGCCGAAGACCTAAATCGACATTTCTCCAAAGAAGGTATACAGATTGCTAACAAACACATGAAAGGATGCTCAACATCACTAATCATTAGAGAAATGCAAATCAAAACTACAATGAGGTATCACCTCACACCGGTCAGAATGGCCGTCATCAAAAAATCTACAAACAGTAAATGCTAGAGGGGGTGTGGAGACAAGGGAACCCTCTTGCACTATTGGTGGGAATGTAAATTGATACAGCCACTATGGAGAACAGTATGGAAGTTCCTTAAAAAACTAAAAATAGGGCTTCCCTGGTGGCGCAGTGGTTGAGAGTCTGCCTGCCAATGCAGGGGACACAGGTTTGAGCCCTGGTCTGGGAAGATGCTGCATGCCGCGAAGCAACTAGGCCCATGAGCCACAACTACTGAGCCTGCACGTGTGGAGCTTGTGCTCCACAACAAGAGAGGCCGCGACAGTGAGAGGCCCGCGCACCGCGATGAAGAGTGGCCCCCGCTCACCGCAACTAGAGAAAACCCTCACACAGAAACAAAGACCCAACACAGCCAAGAATAAATAAATAAATACAATTTTAAAAAGAAATCCTGAATGCTAAAAATAACTTAAAAAAAAACCCCTAAAAATAGAGCTACCATATGATCCAGCAATCCCACTCCTGGGCATATACCCTGAGAAAACCATAATTCAAAAAGACACATGCACCCCAGTGTTCATTGCAGCACTATTTACAATAGCCAGGACATGGAAGGAACCTAAGTGTCCATTGACAGATGAATGGATAAAGAAGATGTGGTCATATATACAATGTAATATTACTCGGCCATAAAAAGGAATGAAATTGGGTCATTTGTAGAGACATGGGTGGACCTAGAGAGTGTCATACAGAGTGAAGTAAGTCAGAAAGAGAAAAAAATATTGTATATTAATGCATATATGTGGAATCTAGAAAAATGGTACAGATGAACCAGTTTGCAAGGCAGAAATAGAGACACAGATATAGAGAACAAATGTATGGACACCAAGTGGGGAAGGGGGGTAGGAAGAATTGGGAGATTGGGATTGACATATATACACTAATATGTTTAAAATAGATAACTAATGAGAACCTGCTGTATAGCACAGGGAATTTGACTCAGTGCTCTGTGGTGACCTAAATGGGAAGTAAATCCAAAAAAGAGGGGATATATGTATACATAGAGCTGATTCACTTCACTGTACAGCAGAAATTAACACAACATTGCCAAACAACAATACCCCAATTTAAAAAAAATACACATATATGTATAATTCAAATAAATAAATAAATAAATATTGAGACTAAATAAAAAACCAGTTGCTTATGTTTTATTTCCTTTATTTCTTTCATAAAAAACTTTCAGGCATTCAGATTTTTTCAGCTATTGAGCATAATGGAACAAATATTCACGTATACATCACCCCATTTAAGAAGTAAAACCTCATAAATACCACTGAAGTCATGGATAAACTGTTTTTGGATCACATTTCCCTCGCTGCTCATTAGAGGTAAACACTATAAATTTTTTTGTTATTTGTTAGTATCAAGAAGTGTATACAGTTTTACTCTATATGTATAAATCCCTAAGCAATATATTACATATTTTTAACTTTGTATAATTGCATCATACTGTATGTATTTTGGTAAATCTTGCTTTTCCCCATCAATGGGTCTTTGGGATTTCTAATGCATGTAACTGTAACAAATTTATTTTATTATATAAATATCCCATCATGTGTCTATACACACAATGTGTTTATTTATTCTCATTTTTCTGATTAGCATTTAGTTTGTACTTAGAATTTAACTATAAAAATACTGCCCCAAGTCTTTTAGTGCATGCCTCCTTTCCCACAAAGACAGGAATCTTTATAGTATTTATACCTAGAAATAGGATAGATGGGTCTTGGGGCATCCTCCTTCAGTTTTAATAGATAATGCCAAATATCTCCCCTGAGTAGTTAAGACAGTTTATAACCCCATTAGTGCTGTAAAAATTTTCTAATTGCTTCTTATCTTTACCTACACTTGGTGTACTCAAACTTTTTGCCAGTCTGTTGAATCTGAAATGTTTCTTACGTTCTTTTATTTTGCATTTTTCCAATTATTACTGAGAATCTCTCTTCCTGGGTTTATTGGCCGTTGGGTTTTTTCATCTGTGAATTTGCCTATTTGCAGGTCTCATTTGCCTTCTATTTAATTCTTCATATATTTTGGATTTCAATTATCTCTTACTTTTAAACTTTGCAAATGTACTTGCCTATGCTATAATTTATCCATTAATTTTTTTATGTCTTTTGATATTTGACCATTTCTAATTTTAAAATCGTTGAATTTGTTAATGTTTTCCCTATGATTTGCATTTTTTTCTGTCTTGTATGAGAAATCTCTTCTTACACTAAGGTCATAAAGATAATCTATATTTTCTTCTGAATTTCTATGAGCTTGTTTACAAGATCTTTATTCCACCTGGGATTGATCTTTTCGTACATTGCAAGGTTAGGGTACAATTTTATCTTTCCTATGTGGATAGCCACGGTCCTGGAATTGTACTTTCTGTAGCCCATCATTTCCTGACTGATCTGCAAGGGCATCTCATCAAGCTCCTTGAAGAAAACATAGGGAAAAAGATTGTGAACAGTAGCCTTGGCAATAATTTCTTGAATATGACATCAAAAGCACATCAACAAAAGCAAAAATTGACAAGAGAGACTAAATAAAAATAAAAAGCTTTTGCACAGCCAAGGAAACAATCAAAAACAGCAACAGCAAGGCAATGTACAGATTGGAAGAAAGTATCTGCAAACCATATATCTGATAAGAAACTCATACAATGTAATAGTAAGAAAACAAATAACCCAATTAAAAAATGGACAAAAGAACATAGACATTTCTCCAAAGAAGCCATATAAAAACAGATATATGGGCTTCCCTGGTGGCGCAGTGGTTGGGAGTCCGCCTGCCGATGCGGGGGACGCAGGTTCGTGCCCCAGTCCGGGAGGATCCCACATGCCGCGGAGTGGCTGGGCCCGTGCGCCGTGGCCGCTGAGTCTGCGCGTCCGGAGCCTGTGCTCCGCGGCAGGAGGGGCCGCAGTGGTGAGAGGCCGGCGTACCACAAAAAAAAAAACAAAAACAAAAAAACCCAAAACAGGTATATGAAAAGGCACTCAACGTTACCAATCATCAGGAAATGCAAACTCAAACCACAGTGAGATATTGTCTTACACATTTTAGGTTGACTTTTATTAAAGAAAAAATATTAAAAATGTCGGCGAGGGAACCCTTGTGCACTGTTGATAGGAAGGTAAAGTAGCACAGCTGCTATGGAAAACGGTAGGGCGGTTCCTCAACAAACTAAAAGCAGAACCATCATGTGATCCAGCAATACCATTTCTGAGAGTATGTCCAAAGGAATTGACATCAGGATCTCGACGAGAAATATACATTCCCACGTTCATTGATGAATTGTTCCCAATAGCCAAGGCATGGAAGCAACCTAAATGTCCATTGATGAATGAGTGGGAAAAGAAAATGTTTTTTCATATACATACCATAAAATGTAATTTAACCTTAAAAAAGAAGGAAATTCTGTCATTTCCAGTGACACAGATGAACCTGGAGGATATAATGCTGAATGAAATAAGCCAGACACAGAAATACAAAGACTATGTGATACCACTTACATGATGAATCTAAAATTGTCAAATCCATGGAAGCAGAGTGTGGTATGGTGATTGCCAGAGGGGAGAGGAAAATGGGGAAATATTAGTCAAAGAGTACAAAATTTCATTTATACCAGATGAATAAATCCTAGAGATTTGTACAGCGTAGGGTCTTTAGTTAAGAATACTGCATTGTACATTTAAAAATTTACTGTGGGTAGATCTTATGTTGTGTGCTTTAATCACAAAATACTAATAGTATTAATAATTATGGTAGAAGAAAGAGGAGGAGGAGAAAAAGGAGGAAAAGGGAGGAGGAGAAGTAAGAGGGTTTGAGGAGACTTCAGGAGGTGATGGATAGGTTTTATGGCATAGATTGTGGTGATGGGTCCATGGGTGTTTATTTATCTCCAAACTCATCAAATTGTATATATTAATTATGTACAACTTTTTGTTTATCAAAAAAAGAAAAGGAAATAAAATTTCTTGTGAAATATGCTTTCTTATAATAGTATTATAATTAAGGATATATATATGTTACATACAATAATCGTAAATATATTGTACCAAGGTCGTTTCCCATTTTATTTTGTGGATATTTCATTGGTTGTCTATCTGAGACAGGAAGCATAAGAAATATATGATTTTAATGTGCTTAAATATTAGCCGAATTAAGTTCATTACACAAAGTGAAAAGCATTTGTATGTAGCTGTGTTTTGTAACCTTTGTTTATGAAAAAGATATTGGTCAGTACCATAATCTCTTGGGGAGACTATCCTTTAGCAGTAATATGAAGAACACCTCTTTTAAAAAGCTGATACATTGGGCGTCCCTGGCGGCGCAGTGGTTGAGAGTCCGCCTGCCGATGCAGGGGACACGAGTTCATGCCCCGGTCCGCGAGGATCCCACGTGCCGCGGAGCGGCTGGGCCCGTGAGCCATGGCCACTGAGCCTGCGCGTCCGGAGCCTGTGCTCTGCAGCGGGAGAGGCCACAGCAGTGAGAGGCCCGCGTACCGCAAAAAAAAAGGCTGATACATTTAAACATCTCAAGGTCCCACTTTATAATCAAAATAGAAAGTTGTCAAAAAAGTAGTGGAAAAATAATGGCTGGGTTCTTCATGGTCAGAGCTGTGAAGAAAATCTCAGGAGTTTATCCTAGATGATCACCTCTGTTTTACAGATCTAGGTAGTTAAAATAATTGTGATAACTCTAGGTGAATATCTCTACATTTAGGTGCTTACTGGAAATGAGCCTTTTAATCTGCTAGAGGAACACCTCTTCTGGCATCCAGAGCCTCAGCTCGTGAGCTGCAGGTACCCTTAGCTGCGTCCAGGGCCAGAAGGTGGGAGCGGGGGGCACTTCATCAGATTCCCTTGAATATCTATTCCAGTTTCATAAAAGACATTTTAAATAATGCCTTTTGAGGAAAATTTAGGTCTTGAGAAAAAAAGCAATTTCTTCTTTCTTGCTCAGTGAATTTCACAGATAGACTTGCCTGCCCTTTGGACTATAACATTTGAACCAAACTAATGATTCTCATGGCTTAAGCCTCTAAAAGTTAGGAATAGTTTCCTTTTCTCGTTAGTGATCTTTAGGTATACCAGTCCACTGTTCCAATGAATACAAAAAAATGTAAGTAGGAAAAATAACTAGGAAACAGGATTTCATAAATGATATTAGGACCTCTCAGTAAGAAAAAAAAATAATAGTAGGAAAAAACAGAGAAGAGAAATGAGGCTGTAGGTGAATAAATATTTCGAGCCTCGAGGAGGAAAAGCTAAGGCTAGTCAATTTTCTAAAAAGCAATCTGAGTACATAATCCTAGCAAAAAGTGTTAACAGGAGGTGGATGAATTTTTACAAATATAAAAAGAAACATATGTCCTATGAAGGAATGTGAGCACCACTTAGCAATTTCACAGCACTTTTCATCTTCAAAGAATTTTGCATGTTAACTAATTAATCCTTCCAACACCCTTGTGACGTAAACGTGACAAACAAGGACAGAAGTGAGTCTCAAATGACTAATTTACCAAGCTCACTGGTTGAGAAAGAATTATGAAAGCATGCCAGTTACTAATGAGGAAGATCCTAGGTAGGGATTTTATACAGGATATTGTGTGTGTGTGTGTGTGTGTGTGTGTGTGTGTGTGTGTGTGTGTACTTTCCAAAATTTGTTTACAGAAATATAGAGCAAATGACAGAATTTGAAAGAAAGCATTTATCACCCCTTGAGCTCAGTTTATGCTAGACTAGTGTGGACTTCTCAAATAATCCAAATTTAAACCATGCATATTAGCAGCAGTTTGGTATTTGCTTTTTATGCATGGAGTTGATGCATTATTTAGACAATGAGAACCAACTATCTGAAACTTCAGTGGTTTAAAGGGAGTTACACTTGTTAGGGGGTTATTTTCTGCCCAATTCTGTAACATGTAATCTATCAACACATATTCTTTCTTGTTATCCAAACACCAGGACAAGAATGCAAGGCCCAACTAAATGAGAGATCTGACAATTTTAGGCTCTTACTTGCCAACTACTTATTTTGGAAACTTATAACTGAGGCTGTGGTTAGTTTTCTAAAGATCTAAGTCTGTTTCCTTTTTCTCTGCCTGCCTGTGTAATACCGTCTACTATTACCCTGTTGTGACAGCAATATATCTTTCCCCAAACTTGCAGAAGAGAATAGCGGAGCTCATGACCACCCTGGAATGATAATAGCCGTGCCGTGCTGTTGGCACCCTGAGGTGACGGTGGCAGGGAGTCACATTATCCACTTACAACCACAGCCATTCCATTCCAGCTTCACGGGATAACAGAGTGAGTCTCACTGATTACCAATCTGCTAACATAGGCACTAGCCTTCATTCCTTTTCTTGATGATAAAATTTCATTGTGGGCATTATTAGCCTTACTGTGCTGCTCTTAAAATTGTTACTATGACCTTTCAAAAAGTATTGATCCACAAATGCTAAATGGCTAAATATTTCCAAAGGGAAACCTGACTGCCTTTTCTGCACCACAGCTATAAAATTTTCCTTCCAACAAATCAAGACTGGAGGGTACAAAAGGGCTGAGCATTACCCTTCTCTTTCTCAGTGTTAGTTCCAAACTATCATGTGAGTTTCTCTCTCTTCCCTTCCTCCCTTCTTCCTTTCCCCCTCAAATAAGCATAGATTTTCACCTCAGTCCATCATTTCCTTATATCTGGGTAGCAAAAGTCATGTTGATTATTGCCCAAGGTTTTCAAATGTGGTGCAAAGTTGTAGAGACTATTGATTTAGTCATTCAATTACCAAATATTTCTTGAGTACATACTATATGCTAGTCACCATTTTAGTCACTAGTGATACAAGAAAGAAGAAAAGTTCCTGCTCACAAAGACATAGCACTTACTAAGGAGGCTGATACTGGGCCCCTCAAAATGAAGAGGCATCCTCTTCTATTTGGTCATAAAATTCAATCATTATACTACATTCAATCACTGAGATACATTCTGTTGTTTGAAATTTCTTCCTGCATTTTTGTTTTGCTGCTACCTGCGATCATTTTCCTTCTGCTTGAAGAAAAACTTTTTTTTTTTTTTAGTTTCAGTGTACTGGCAACAAATTCTCTGTTTTTGTATGTATTCAAATATCTTTAATTTTTTTGAAGATTTTTTTTCTAGATATAGAATTCTAGTTTGGCAGTAGCTTTCCTTTTTATTTCATTAAAGATATTCCATTGTCTTCTTGATTTCATATTCTATTGAGACATCAGCTGTATGTCATTATTGCTCCTTTAAAGATAGCATTTTTCTTTGAATGTTTTTTACTATTTTCTTTTGTCTCTGATTTTCAGTAATTTTTCTATGCTGTGACTAGTTGTGGGTATTTTTGGGGGGGGGGTTGGTGGTTACCCTGCTTGAGGTCCACAGCTTTTCTAAGATCTCTATCTTGATTTTTTGGTCAGGTTTTGGAAATCCATTCTCTTCAAATATTTTTTTCCTTTATTCCCTCTCTATTCTTCTGAGCCTTTAATTATGTAGATTATAGTTTTTATCCATGTCATATAAATATAGATATAGATAGATAAATATATAAATAGATGTTATATAGAGAGGGAGGCTTGCCCAGAAATACACAAATACATATGCTCATTTCTGTATTATTCTTTCTTTTGCTTTGGTCTCTATGCTTCAGACTGTGTTTTCATCATTTTTCTCTTGATGAGTTCACTAATCCTCTCATGTTGCATATCAATCTCCTCATTAAGCACATCTATCAAAGTCTAAATTTCAGTTTATCACATTGTCAACTCTAGAATTTTTATTTATTCTCTAATAGATTCCAATTCTCTAGTAAAATGTTCTACTCTGTCAATCGTTTTTGAAAAAATATTCAATATAGCCGTTTTAAAGTCCAACTTTAATAACTTGGTTAAATGAGAGTTTATTTCTAGTGTTTTCTCTTGGCCATGATTCCTGGGATGTCTAGTAGATTTTTAATTAAATGACAGCCATTGTGTGGGTTCTGGAGGTTACTGTATTTTTTTCCAAGTAGGTTTACTCTAACCTGTCCTAGAACCATACAGTAGGGTCAGATGACATTAATCAGATCAGGAATTGGATTTACTCAAGGATAGGTTGCAGTTTTTTTTTTGTTTGTTTGTTTGTTTTTTGCGGTACGTGGGCCTCTCACTGTTGTGGCCTCTCCCCTTGCAGAGCACAGGCTCCGGACACGCAGGCTCAGCGGCCATGGCTCATGGGCCCAGCCGCTCTGCGGTATGTGGGATTCTCCTAGACCGGGGCACGAACCCACGTCCCCTGCATCGGCAGGCGGACTTTCAACCACTGCGCCACCAGGGAAGCCCTAGGTTGCAGTTTTTGATGGCTAAATCAAGCCCTGGCTGTTCCACACTCCTAGGATATAAACTTCCACCATTCCCACTGAGATTCCAAAGTATTTGCTAGGATCCCTCTCCACTGTTATTCCCAGACTCTCATTTCTGCATCTTGAGCATGGAGCTCTTTAGTCAGTGGAAAATGAGAATATTCTAAAATTTTAAAATCCTTTGTCCTTGGGAGTATCATTATCAGAACTCCATATGGGGTAGATAAAGGGAGCCCAATTAGGAAGTTACAGTAATAGTTTGGTTATGAGCTAATGGAGCCTGATACAGGGAGTTGGCAGTAGGAATATGTATATGAAAGGATGCATATGTAAGCTTTTGTGAAAGAAGAATGGGAGAGTGAACTTGTTGATTATGTGAAGCGTGATGTGTTAAATAAGCTTCTTCAAGATTTCGAGTCTACAGACCTGAGGTATATTCCATGGACCACAGGAAAAGTGAAATTGTAACTTAAAGAGAATTTAGAGATGGAAATACATATTTGAGGGTAATACACACCTAGGAGGTGATTAAAGACTTGGTTAAGGACATACAGAAGAGGAAGAGAACAGGATGGGGAACAGAATCAGAGGGATCACAGACATTGGGGGATGAACCTGGTGACAGCTCAGTTCTCTTTTCACTTAACCAACATGTGCCCCTTAATATCTAAGGCACAATCGCATCAAAGAAAACCATTTTGCATTTAAGTGTAGACAGATCTTAGTGTTCACAGTGGGCTGGAGATGAAGTAAAACATGAAATAATTTTATGATTTCTGGTCTTTATCTCTTCTCGTGTCAGGAGAACTAAAAACTCTATCAGCACGAATCTAGAGACTCTCAGTCCTACATTATTAATGAAAGATGTAGTTAACTCTTTATCCCTTTCAGGGTTGAAATTACAAAAACAGCTTGTTGCAAAGTATACATGGGATTCTTAAATCCAGGAGAGTTTAGGGTACCGGAGGAGAGCAAAGGGAAGGTTGTCGGTGTTGAAAGTAAATATACTCTGTGTCAAAATGCACTGTGGAGCCAGTGGTATGTGATAAGATATGGAGGCTGGCTTTGGAACTCTCTTTGTAAGTGCTAGGATTGGGGTTTTAATAATATAACAGTTCTTCAGGCTTTCTGACAAGGAAGGCTTGAAAGCAGCACTGTATCAGGCTTATCAGTCAACTTCCAGGACAAAAACAGAAAGAATGCTCTATGTTCATCTTCACGCAATACATTGTCAGTTACAATTACAGAGAAAAACTAACCTCAGTGATCTTTGCAGTATTTAGTAATTTAAGAGCACGCTGGATTTGCAGCCCATCATTTGAATTAAAAGTACTGAATTTGGTTGGGTCTTTTGGTAATTTTTCAGAATTCTATAGCTGACACTGATAGGTAATGTTTTGGCAGAAAAAAAAAGAAGACAATGGGGAAATATGTACTTGAAATATATACTTTGTGACTTCTCTCTGCACCCTGTAAATGTAAATATATATGTCTCCATATAGTTTTAATCCCCCGATAAGAGCAGAGATTTATGGGTGTTTAACTTTGCTTAACAGTTGTGTCCATAAAACCCAGCCTGAGAAAGTTCATAGGCTACTATATTTGAAGATGTAGACTTTTCTCTTTTTTTCTTTTAAAAAAAATTTTATTGAAGTATAGTTGATTTACAATGTTGTGTTAATTTCTGCTGTACAGCAAAGTGACAGTTATGTGTATATATATATATATATTCTTTTTCATATTCTTTTCTGTTATGGTTTATTGCAGGATATTGAATATAGTTCCTGGTGCTATACATTAGGACCTTGTTGTTTATCCATCCTGTATATACTAGTTTGCATCTGCTCATCCCAAATTCCCAATCCTTTCCTCCACCACACCCCCTCCCCCTTGGCAACCACAAGTCTGTTCTCTATGTCTGTGCGTCTGTTTCTGTTTCATAGATAAATTCATTTGTGTCATACTTTAGATTCCACATATAAGTGACACCATACGGTATTTGTCTTTCTCTTTCTGACTTACTTCACTTAGTAGGATAATCTCTACGTCCATCCATGTTGCCGCAATTGGCATTATTTCATTCTTTTTGATGTCTGAGTAATATTTCATTGCGTATATATGTACCACATGAAGATGTAGATTTTCAAAAACCTTCTCATCTTATTTTTTCTCAGTCCTTCACTTATCCTCCATTCATAGCTGAATGTGAATGCTCTTGTAAATTTCAAAGCAGGCAGGGGCAAAGGTAGCCAAACTTGTGCTACCCTGAATGACAGCCTGGAAACGTCAGCTCCCTTTTCATCTTTTATCTTTGGGATCACAGGTTGGCAGGTCGTACCAATCAGTCTAGAGCAGTGATTCTCACCGTGGCAGCAATAATTCACTGTGGAGTTTTTTAAAAGTACAGATGCCTGCATCCCACCCAGAGGTTCTGGTTTAATCGGTCTGAGCTGCCTCCTGGATTTTTAAAACTCCCCAGATAGTTATAAAGCACAACCTAGAAGAAAACTCAGGAAATTCAATTCCCTAAAGTAACTCTTATAATTAACTTCTTAGAAAACCTTGCCTGGATTTTCATCTCATAAATAATACTTAATCTTTATGGTTCTGTACATAGGTATTGGCTAAACTTATTCAAATATGAATCCAGTGTGCATTTGGGAGTATAGAAAACACATACCCTATTTTATAGGTATTACAGGTAAATGTGCCAGATTTAGCAAATAAAAACAGAGAATGTACAGTTATATTTGAATTTTGGATAAACAGTGAATAATTCTTTTTGTACAAGTATGTCTCAAGCAATATTGAGGGCGTGCTTATACGAAAAACATTATTTGTTGTTTATTTGAAATTCAGATGACGCTGTGTCCTGCTTTTTATCCGGCAGCCCTAATTACAGGACATGCAGAAAATGTTTAGCTGCTCCATTTTAATCAAAGCATTTTTGTTGACTTGTAAACAATCGCCTGTGAAACCATTTTATATTGGTCTGATCCCAGTTAAGACACCCGGAACAAGCAATCTAGGCAGTGTGGCTGAACAATTTAACCCAATTCACTAAGCCTCTTGGCCTACTTATTCATTCAAAACACTCACTTTGTCTAAGATATTTATAGACGAGATCAATTTTAATTTCCTTTACCTCTCGAGCACACAGTTTGTAATTACTCCAACAGAGATTTATCCGCCTTCTAATACAGTTCTGGGGTAAGACCTGCATGCCGGGGGGGGTTCACTTCTACTCCAGCCTAAGTTGTCTGAACTGTCTTAATCTGTAGACCAATTTTCTCTACAGCCCCCTAAGGAAGGAACTTGTTGATTTTGGCAGCGTTTACCTTTCCTACAAACAAATTCAACATTTTCCAGACCGGCTGGCTCTTAAAAATCACATGAGAGCTGCGGAAAAACTGCCTAGAGTATGCTTCAGAATTCCTCCCTCCCCCATATTCTAGGAAAAGCTTTACGTTCCTCACAGCTGCTGGAAGATAATCTACGGAGTCAGGAGTATTTAGAATCTGTGGAGAAGGCTGTACAGTTCCCTGAGTTCAGTTCTTTTCTAGAAAGAGAGTAGAAGAGTCTGTCAGAAAAAAAAAAAGTTCCAGCCTTCACGAATGATAATACGGACTTCCACGTGGAGAAAAGGGAAAAGAACTGATTTGATGTTTGTTTTCTCATAAAGGTTTAACAGTGTCATGTTCCACCTGGAGCAAGAACATGTATGTCGTGTGCTTGCGTGTTACTGGCTTTCACTGAGTATTGTCGCTCATCTTTGCTTTGGGCAGCTTGAATGGTATAGTGTTGTGTCTTTGCATCGTTTTCATTAGTGAAGGTCATCACCCCCTTTCCATCTCCCCAGGTACCTCCAGCCATCCCTCTCTGTCTCTTAGACCAAAACCCGTTTTGCGTCATGTGTCAGCAGAGTAAACTTTCTTCCATGAAGGAGTCTTCCTTGGCAGGCACTAAATGGAGGCTGGTGTCACTACAATCAAGACAGTCCAATCTATGTTTTGCAAAAAGAAAGTGCATTCGAGTTTCCTCACATCTGCCGTTTATGTATAAAAATTTTCAGATTTCATTGAATATTCTCCTAAGTCTTGTGTGATGTGCTAGAGACTGTAATTCTGTTCATCAAAATTATCTTGATCTGGAAAGTGTAATTTACATTTATTTCCCCTTGATGTAGTTCAGTGTTATCTCTGGTGAACTGAGAGCTATTGATCTATTTAACAAATTATTTTTTTCCTCCAAGTAATAACTTCATTGTTTTCGATGCTTAAAAACCAAAGGGTTCATGTCTCTGGCTCTCAGAGTTTTTCCTCGTCCCTGCCACAGACCTCATCCCAGCCAGGACCTACCACCTTTGTTCGAGATCTCTTCCTGCCAGCTTCCACTTGCGGTGTCCTGTGGGAATGCACCTTTGCCCCAATTTGTTTCTTGTCTCTTCTGTTTTCTCTTGCTTTGTTCATTTTTTTTTTTTCCAAGTTCAGACCCCTCTACCAGATGTCTCTTACAATCTAGACCAACTTTTTGGGGTGTGTTAAGACTCCCCCCCTTTTTTCCTATTCCTGCTCTTATTCTCTAATTTTGCACTGAAATGGGTATTTCCTTTCTCCTCCATGTGTCTTCTTTTTTGGATTAATTCCTTTCCTTCTTCAATACCTCCTCCTTACTCAGAAGTGTTGTTAACAATGAAATTTACTGTTCTAATTCTTTGGCTTATTTTTTGCCATTCAGGCCAGGTCCTGGCTCTTCTTCGCTTCTGTCACCTAGATTAGATTGATTACAGGGAGAGGAAGGTAACTGATTGGCAATTCACTACTTGGGCTGTTCTAAATGTTGGAACCAAGCCTGTAACACTTTGATTTAATGCTTCAGAATGAACTTGAATCTTGGCCAAACTCACCAATTATTTGGCTTCAGTGTACGAACCTGAGCTGCATTTAGCTTCCCCTCCTGTCCCCTGGGTCCTGGACTGGAATCTCTGGGTGAAAGCAGAGCTGGTCTGTGCTTGGGGCTCAGCGTGGCTGCTAGCCATGGTTTGCAGTAAAGGCAGGGGTGGGAATGGGAAAAGGAAAGGTGTACAGTCTCCTCTGACGCTTTCTCAGAATCCCTCACCCCGTTCTTAAACAAAGCCTTATAGGCACTGAAAGTTTCAGATTTTTAGTTTTTAAATTATTGGTCGTGGAAGTTAGATAAGCGCTTTAGTACGCTCCATGTTTTTTGGCCATTCTTTGGAAGCATGGTACTCGATACAGGTTTGAGCTTTTGTGCTTGTTTGATACTAGTTGATACAATAAGTGCTTCAATATCAAACAGAAATGAAAGCTGCGTTTCCCTTGCCACTCCTGAAAACTCTCCCGTGGCCCTCTACTGTGTGTATTTAGGAACTGAGAGTTTAGAATCAATCCTCAGATCCCACAGAACCCCTAACTTCAGATATTGTCACCGTGTTTCCTAGGGTATAACGACACTTTTCCCGCATGGAAAATGAACTGGGCTGACTCTGTCAAAGAGCTGTATCTTAGACGGGCACTGAGAGAAGATCGGCAATTTCAAGACCGAGCCCCCTGGGTTGTTCCGAGGCCGCGGCGACCACCCCAAGATGGGGATGCTGAAGAGGAGTGTCCTGCTGGAGGACGTGACCATCAACTGCAGCAGGGACTCCGAAGTACCCGAGCCTCCGGTAGGTCACCGGTGGAAGGAGGTGCGGTGCGACCGCACGGTCACGTGGCTGGCGGCGTGGACAGAGAACGGACAGAACTCCATCAAGTACACCATGCTGAACCCCAGCTCCAAGCCAAAGGGGGAGAGAGATTGGGAGAAGTATGGAGTGGCTCAGCGCTTGAAAGGAGTCTGGGCGAGCTCCGTTCTCAGTACCGGGCCGACTGGAAGTCCCGAGAAATGAAGGCGACACGATGCGCTGTGGCCCTTTATTTCATCGACAAGCTGGCGCTGCGAGCCGGGCACGAGACGGAGGAGGGCGACGCGGCTGACACAGTGGGTGGCTGCTCCCTCCGCGTGGAACACGTCCAGCTGCACCCAGGGGCCGGTGGCTGCCCGTACGTCGTGGAATTGGACTTCCTGGGACAGGACTCGATCCGCTACTACAGCAGAGTGCGGGTGGAGAAGCCGGTGTACGAGAATCTGCAGCTGTTCATGGAGGACAAAGGCCCTGGGGATGAGCTCTTTGACAGACTGACCACCGCCAGTCTGAACAAGCACCTGCAGGACCTGATGGATGGCCTGACGGCCAAGGGGTTCCGGACCTGCAACGCCAGCCTCACCCTGCAGGGCCAGCTGAGAGCACTGACCAGAGCTGAAGACAGCATAGCCGCTAAGATTCTGTCTTACAACCGAGCAAATCGGGCCGTTGCCGTTCTCTGCAACCATCAGCGGGCGACTCCCAAGACCTTCGAGAAGTCGATGCAGACTCTTCGGTAGAAGATTGCGGCGAAGAAGAAGCAGGTGGCCGAGGCCAAGGCACAGCTGAAGAAGGCAAGGGCCGACCACAAATCCAGAGGGGACAGCAGGTCCAAGAGCTTCCTGGAGAAGAGGGGACGGCTGCTGGAGAAACTGGAGGAGCAGCTCGGGAGACTGAGCTTGCAGGCCACAGACAAGGAGGACAGCAAGCAGGTGGCCCTGGGCACGTCCAAGCTCAACTACCTGGACCCCCAGATCAGTGTCGCCTGGTGTAAGAGGCTTGGGGTGCCCGTGGAGAAGATCTACAACAAGACACAGAGGGCTCTCGACATGGCAGGCAAAGACTTTGAATTCTAAATGAGCATCTCTGTGCCTCATTGGAACTTATTTTTTTTCACCATTAAAGCAGATGGGAGAATTTTGTACAAAAAAAAAAAAGAGCTGCCTCAGAAGGCACACATCAGGTCCCTGCAAACTCAGGGAGCCCACCCTCTTGTTGGTGCATGTCTGAGGCCACAGATTTCCGTGCTGCCAAACAAGTCGGTGGGGACATTCTGGTAACTTGACGGTGATTTTTATGTGGAAGGATGTTAAGAGCCTCCCAGATGCAATTCAATCAGACCAGGAACCATGTTAGACAATTCTGCCAAATTTATACTAATGTAAAGTAAGCTAGGTGGCTGTTCACTCCTTATCATTATTTTTGTAACACTTGATCTAAGTCAAAAGTTTAAGAAAAGAGTTTGCCCCTTCCTCCTCTCCTCCCACCTTCATGGCCTTTGTTCCGACAAAATGACATTGATTTAGGATCCGTTAGATTAGCCAGTTGCTTCTCAGACAAACTAAAAGTAATCCCGAGCTGATTTTACCATCTATTGGTTTCCAAACAAGTTTGACAAAACCCATGAATTTCCATGGAGAAACTCAACTTCTCTGTGTAGATGCTTTGACCTGTACACAGAAGCTGGCTCTTTGTAACCAATTGCCTTGTAATATTTGAAGGTTTAAAAAGTCTGCCCAAATGTGGGGAAAAGTTAAGCATCAATTTAAAAAACTAGTGAAAATTTTGAGCTCACTTACAAAAACATATTTTGAGCACAAGGTAAAGAAACATTTATATATTATGTACATAATACACAAAATAGTGAAACCCTGGAGAAGCTACAGGTAGACATTTAGGGATCAAGAATATTGATTTATTTGTTAGGAAATGCAAGACTCTACACATGTTTATTTGACATGTGTTCTAAGAATGTAAATGTTGGATATGGTACGATAATCTCAAGGCAGCCACAGGAGGAAATAAGAATGAGGCTTAGAAGGAAGAATTGATTATACACACAGGTCCTAGAGCGCCACCACATGAGATGCAGGGCCACAGGGGAAGCACCAGGTTTGGGTCAGGTGGGAGAAGACAGGAACAACGGGAAATTCCAGCTCATCCTTTATTGGGATTTCTGTGAGAAAAGCAAGACAAATCAGAGTAAAGAGTTTAGGTTTGGATAATTACAGGAAAGCCTGGGCTATAGGATGGTGTCTCGCTGGTGGTACCCGGCCCAGGGATGACTTGGAGCTTGGTTTGTGAGAAATAGATAAAGGAGTGGTTGAGGCCATAGACTTGGATTGGTTGGTTTGCACATGAAAAATGTGCTCCCAGCTCAGCACGTTGTTATCTTTAAGAAATGGGTTTCTCTTTTGGCCAGAAAGCTTTTGAATGTGTCAAACCATCATACAATACAGAAAATGAAGAAACAATACAGTATCTTTAGTCACTTTCACACTAAGTTAAGTGCTATGAATATTTTATGTATAAGACAGTCTCTGTATTTCAAAATCCCAAACTACGGAACGAGGACATTTATAAGGGAAATGTTGATCACCTAGGAGAAAGAAGAGACGATCCTATAATATATTTCTTAATAAAGTAGGAGGGGATAAGACCCATAGCGCACAGGGTGCTAAGGGTCTCAATTCCAAGGAGATGCTGCTCCACTGGTGTACACACTAATTAACTTAATAAAATATTACCAGTAATTTAAAAAACTTCCTAAATTCCCATCCTTAATAACATTCTTACCTCTACTCCCAGAGTTAAGTAACTTTTGTTACTATCTTTCCTTTTTTTAAATTTTACTTTACAAAGTCTGAAAAGATATTTTAAGACAATTTTTTAGAGCAGTTTTAGGTTAACAGCAAAATTAAGAAGTTATAGAGTTTTCCATATGCCCCCGGTTCCTGCACTTACATAGTTTCTCCCATTATCAACATCCTCCAGCAGAGTGGTACGCTTGTTATAATTGGTGGAGCAACATCGACACATCATAATCACTCTAATCCATAGTTTTACCTTAAAGTTTAGTCTTGTGTTGTACCTTCTTTGGGTTTGGATAAATGTATAAGGATGTGTAGTCATACTATAGTATCATACAGAGTATTTTCATTGCCCTAAAAGTCCTCTGTGCTCTGCCTATATACCCTCCCCCGCCCCAAACTCTGGCAACCTCTAATCTCTTAACTGTCTCCATAGTTTTTTTTTTCTTCTCTTCCAGAATGTCATACAGTTGTTATCATTCAGCACGTAGACTTTTCAGATTGGCTTCTTTCACTTAGCGATACGCGTATAAAATTCCTTCCACCATTCATCAGATATAATGGATTTAGCAACAAGTATCATCAAACTCTGGGTTACCAATCAAAAGGTAATTTATTATTTCTCATAATGAAAAAAAAAGGGGGGGTAGGGTACCCAGTAAGGTCTGATTAGTACTTTCCACTGAGTCTGTATTCCACTATCTCTGCTTTTGGCTTCATCCTATAGTTGGTTTCCTCTTGTGATCACAGATGGCTGTAACATATCACCTGGAGACAATAGTAACTAGTGGCGGAAAGGGGCTTACCTTTACATCTCTTGTGTCGGTAGGAAAGGACAGCTTCTCATGCTCGGAAAGATTTTCTCCTGTGGTTCATTGGCCTGATTTTGGCCACCTTTTTTTTTTCATACCAACCCTTGGCAAGGGTTACTTTCTGACCGCTGGACTCCTTAGACTCCTCCAGACCCACTGGATCGGATGATGGGGTCAGCTTCCTTAGAAACACTTGGCTATGTGGAGGAAGACTGGATATCTTAAAATATATGCTCTTAGGAATCAGAGAAATTTCCTGCAACCAACAGGGCACGTCACACTCC
This sequence comes from Grampus griseus, assembly GCF_964374135.1. Lineage (NCBI taxonomy): Eukaryota > Metazoa > Chordata > Mammalia > Artiodactyla > Delphinidae > Grampus > Grampus griseus. Next base: position 167,463,272 of record NC_139018.1, read on the forward strand.
TGTTTTCATTTATGGAAATTCCTGCTTTTACTAGTCATATAGAATGTCACACATGGTCGTATCGATGAGCACATTTGAACAGTTAATAAGATTGAGCTGAGATTAGGACACAGGGGCTGTGTTAGTGATGCATGTTTGCCTTTGGGGCAGCCCAACATAATACTTAGGAGCGTCGGCTCTGAAGTAAATGCCAGCTTCACATAGCTGTACGATCTTGGGCCGGTTAAACCTCGCTTCTCAAAGCTTCCATTTCCTCACCATAAATTGCAGATAATGATAGTAGTCATCTCACCTGGTTGTTAGAAGGATTAAAGAGATAATGCGTATACCACGTGTTCGAAAATACCTATCATATTTTAAATGTTCAACACACCCAAGACATAATATCTTATTATATTTATTTTTGCACATCGTAGGCTCTCAGTACCCACTGGTGACTGAAAATACTAAAACAACTACAAAGACAAACAAACAAAAGCAACATAGAATCATATTAGCAAGTGACATCAAAAAGAAAAAGAAAAACAATAACATCTCATCCTGCACAGGTTCTCTGACTACCAACAGAAGCAGAGACGGGCCCTGCTGGAGGACTGTTTCCCTAAGTTGGGCTTGTGATAAATTCCCACAGATTAAAGTCAAGGATGTTTTCACAAAGATCACCAAACATAGGAGAAGGCAAGCCACTGCAAGTTAAGGGATGGAAGGATGGATGCTTTTAGATTCTCATATCTGCAGAATGGCCTTAACAGACAAGGGCAACAGAGAACAGTGTACATTGATGCAACAGAAGTCACAGAGACCAAAGGAACGGATCCCAGGAACATACCCACGCACGTAGGGAAATCTGATGGACAGAGTCAGCGTCGCACATTAGTGTGGAAAGGAAGGTCGCTTAACAAATCAAGCGCTCAAAATAAGCTATCTCAGTGCAGGGGAGAATGAAAAGGGGTCCCAGTTCACACCATCATGTGCAAATATCCACCTTGAATAGACTGAGAACTTAAATGTTCAAAGCTGAGCCTGCGCTCCGCAACGGGAGAGGCCACAACAGTGAGAGGCCTGCGTACCGCAAAAAAAAAAAAAAAAAAAGTAGATGTTAGCTTAGCTATGAGGGTATAAGAAAAAAAGTAAGTAACTGAGAAAGACATAATTATAATCAGGTTCCAGATATACCTATGTCCACAAAGGTGGACAGTACAGATTCTAGACTTTAAGTCATTCTTCGGTGGCAGCCTATCAAAAAATCTTGGGGCCAGGAGGTGAGTTTTTTTAATGTTGATCGAATGACAGTAAATACACTTTGATTTATTCTTTAAAGGAAGCGGCACAGGGTTTTATTACGGGGCTCCCTTACATAGTAATAACATTTCACATTATTCACCTTCAGAAGACAAAATACAAAACAAATTCTTGTATTAGATAACGGGTGAACAATGGCTGATTTGAATTAAAATTTGTTTAAATGTCATTTCTAAAAGACAATGCATTTCCAGGCAGATCTCATTTGCAATTTCAGAAAATCATATCTTATTACATAAAGATAATCTTGAGTATCAAGATCAATGCCCAGATGGATTTGGTCCCATTTTGACATCACAAGTCGTAAGGACCCTGATTCATGTAATAGGCAAACGAATGGCATTTTCTGATACTTTTAAAGTCAGAATAATGACTGAGGGGAGCTGCCCAAAATTCTGCCAGGCAAAGGACATATTGGAGTGGGGACTGGGGGGTTGTGGACCGCTTACCGGTGAACCTGAGGACAAAATTCAGCCCCTCCTCCCAAAAAGGAAGATAAAAGTCTTCAGACAGGCATTCTCTCTGGCCTCCTGGCTCAATAATTTATGTCACCCTGAGGGTATTTAAGGTTTGTGCCACGGTGTTTCAGGCTACTGCTGAAAAGATTCATTAACTGTGTCTCTTAGGTCACTTGTGTTTACGGCTGACTATAGGGGTCTTTACTGTAAGGGTCTCTCATACACTGATCAGATTCTATTACAGTGTCTGGGAAAAACTCATTCACAGTCTTTCTGTTGATGAAAGATTTTTTTTTTTAATTTTACCACAGGTACTTTAACATGTATCAAATCAAGAGTCTCTAATGATTCATAATTCTCCAAGGTCAAATTTTTTCACCCAACCTTATCTTCCCTACAGTAATCTTCATGAGAAGTTGAAACATATGTAGGTCTGCCTTGATTTAGGGCATGGATTTAAGAAGACATATGGCAAACAAGCCAACACTGGGTCAACAAACATATATGCCAGGATTTATCCGTTTAAAAAACTTTTTCATTAACCCTGGCAAAGACAGGGTTTCCGTGGCCTTAATGCACAATGACTCATGCTTTTAACTACCTGTAGATTGTTCCCTAGCCATGCAGACTCCTGTCCATTCTTCAAGCGAATAGTACCAGATTGACAAATTACTCCCATACGTATGCTTCTTGTTAAAATTTAAAAAAAGAGAAAAGAGTGAGTATATGGGGACTTCCCTGGTGGCGCAGTGGTTAAGAATCCTCCTGCCAATGCAGGGGACACGGGTTCGATCCCTGGTCCAGGAAGATCCCACATGCCACGGAGCAACTAAGCCCGTGCACCACACCTACTGAGCCTGTGCTCTAAAGCCCACCAGCCACGACTATTGAGCCTGCATGCCACAACTACTGAAGCCCGCGCACCTAGAGCCCATGCTCCTCAACAAGAGAAGCCACTGCAAAGAGAAGCCCTGCGCACCACAACTAAGAGTAGCCGCTGCTCACCACAATTAGAGAAAACCCGCATGCAGTAACAAAAACCCAAAACAGCCTAAATAAGTTAACTAATTAATTTTTAAAAAAAGAGTGGATATATCTATACATATAGCTGAGTCACTTTGCTGTACACCTGAAACTAACACAACATTGTAAATCAACTATACTCTAGTGAAAATTTTAAAAAAGAAAAATGATAAACATTTCAATGAACATATCTTCATAGATAAGATCATTATAAATATAGTGAAAACATCCAAAATATAATATGAATTCATTAGCTAAGAACCTAAAATCTCTCAACCAAATCAGTTGGGTTTGGGGGGTGCTTGAGACTGCATTATTGGGCAATGTAGTGAGAGGAGAGTAACTTTTTTCTTTAGCTTTGCTGTCTCTTTTCATCAAAAGGAGACATTTTTCATATCGGAAGAACAGGACTTTACCTAATTTTCTCTTATTTCATAAGCATCGTCTTTCAGGGTAATTCTGAAATTGGCCACCAAACAAACGTCAAGCATTAAAAACATTTTTGTTTGATTTGCACTCTTTTTTAATTGATTCTAGCCAAGACCTCGCTCTTGTTTAGCTGTAAATAATTTGTCGATTTTCTTTCAAAATGTCCATGATTTTTGAAAACAAAATGACATGAGTTATGCTCATAGGGTTATGCTCAGGGCAATTCATTCTCTTCCTCACAATAACGTAACACATATTTCACATAAGCCTGGAAACTTACCTTCCTCCCTGCTGCTTAGATCACCCTCACACACAGGTAGTGGCTGCATCTTCCCTGCAAGGGCACTGTGGTCACTGTCTTACTGGGCTGATCCGGACACCTGATTTTCTCAGTATCAGCACTACACTTAAAACTTGCCATCTTTATCTGCTAACCCTATTCTCATTTGAAACTATGTTTTTCAAAATAATTTCACTTTAAAGATGTCAAGTGAAACATGATGCAAAAATCACAAACCTTAGAATTTTCCGTAGTTTGGACTTACTGAGGGTCAGCCTGGGGTGAGAAACGAATTAAATACAGTCAGTATACATTTTGTTGATCAATTCTAAAGTTGACTCGGTTTGTGGGATCTTGTGTTGTTTTCTGAAATTTAATAAATGGCATTAAAATGAAGAACACATTTTAAATTCCAGTTTGCAATTCTCCACCCACTTTCTAAGACATCAGACAGGTCACCATGTCTCCATCAGCTATGCAAGTCAGCCTCCAACTTTTCAAATCCCCTGCTACATATAAAATGTTTTTGCTTTCCCAGCTTTCACAAGGAAACAAACAAACATTTATGCTGGCTGGAACAAAAAAGTGGGAATTTTGCAGAAATACTTTTGATAGAGTATCTCGAAATTTCAAACACTTAAACATGCTGTTTCTCTAGGACTACAGTGAAAAGTTGAGAAGTTGCTTCACATTCAGCCTGACTGACGTGCACCCTGGCCTATGAAAAAACACCTCGAGGAATATGTGTCCCTCCCTGAGAGAGTGAGCTTTAGAGGAGAGTATAACCTTTAGAATCAAGCTATGGAAAGTCTGAATTCTAGCTAAGCTGCTTTCTTGTTATGCGATTGTAGGTAGCACACTTCAGCTCTCTGGGCCTAATGTTCTTATTTTTTAAAGATTGACTGAGACAACATATGTGAAGTATGGAATGATTTCCCCAGCATATAGTAAGTGTTCAATAAATTTAAGCCATCTGTTACTATGCAATTTATGTGTTCTGGAAGAATCCTCTTTTAATACCCTGCTGATCCCTCAATACATATTTATTGTTTATTCTTTATATGAGCAAACAGATTGAAATTGGTTATTTTTGAAAAATTAAATTTAATTGCTATGTTCTAATATAACCCATGACATGCTAGGTAGGTGTCACTATTTGGAAACCGATGGCATCAGGTTTTGGGTTTGAGTTGTGACTTTCTTTTTCTAGGATTGCAATAATTTCTAAGTTACACCCACCCATTCACAGCATCATGGACCCATTTGTAGGGAAGTAGCATAATTCTTTTGTAAGAAGTTAAGTTTTGCAGTTTGAGAAATCCCCCAGTAAGAACTGCTGACAGCTTGAGTGGGCAAAGGAAAACCCAATGTGAAAAGGCGGCTGTTTGATTGGACCGTGGCACCTTCCCTTCTGGAAGTGTCATGACAGACAAATGCTGGGATATCTGCTCTCAGGTTTTGTTGTATCCTGTCTTACAACTGACATAAAATGACGTCTCTAATCCGTGTGCACTTTGGGTTACAGACCTGTATGTCAAAATAAAAGCCAGCAGGGGAGGCTAGGAAGTCTTACTAAACATCCTCTTTCTCTGATCCACCGTCCCTGCCGACTGGCCGGTCCACACCTGTGGCAGCTCCATTCTGAGAGGTGAGAGCAGCTGGCTCCCAGCACGTGTAAGTCCAGCTTGGGCTGGTACGGATCCTTAATGAGCTGTCAAGTGTCACAAGAGCATTTCAGGAAAAAAGAAATATATGTGAATGTCCTATGTTTTGTGAATCTTAATACTATAATAACATATTGAAATGTTTGTGATTTTCACAGGCAAGTCGGGGAAAAAAAGTTTTCTTTTGTCCTTTTTGTTATCCGTACGATCAAAGCGAGCGGCATGGAGATAATTCCAGAGTGCACAGTGCCAATGTTATTTTCATTTGGCTTTGGAATGCTGTCTGTGGTTTTCTTTGGGCTGTAGATTTTTTTTTCAGGTGAGATTTTTTTTTAAATTGTATCCATTTTCCAAGCTTGGTAACTGCCCTGGGTTGGACCATAATGGCAGACCAATCTGCCCAAAAAACTTTTGAAGGCAAACCTGCGTGGAAATCACTAGTAACGATAATGATGACGGTGTTGGTGCCTGCTGCCAAGGTCTGTTGATCCCTCACCATGTGCCTGGACTTTTTGATGACTCGTGTTTTCTCACCTGTCAAAGGAGGAGGACAATAGTGTCTACCTCGAGGGTTTGCTGTGGAAATCGAGTACACATAGAGCACGCTGGACATAGGAAAGCACGTTAGCTGTTCTTATTGTGTGTGAGCTCATGTCATCCTCATGGCAATTATGTAGGGTCGGTATCATCACTGACACTGTCTCTCAGATGAGGAAACTGAAGGGCGGATGAAGTAATTGCCCCAAAGTCACAATATAAATGGCAGAGCCAGGAGTAGAACCCAGGTGGTCCGACCCTTGACTAAACCTGCTCATATTGTTTGAGTTTCTCTATTTTTTTTCATGATCAAGAATGAATTTATTATAAAATTATAAAAGAAAAACAGATATATTTGTTCAAAGCTTTGAAACTTTCATATGGCAAAAGATATCATGAACAAACTCAATCAAAAAACTAAAAATTTAGGGAAAATATTAAATAAAGAGGGTAATTACACTTTATACTATAAAGAATTCTTTTTTGTTTAAGACGGTAAAAAAATTTTTTTTGGCTGTGCCACGTGGCATGTGAGATCTTAGTTCCCTGACCAGGGATCAAACCCATGCCCCCTGCAGTGGAAGCGCGAAGTCATAACAACTTGACCTCTAGGAAAGTCCCATAAAGAATTCTTAAAAGTTGGTAAGGCAGATATGAACAACCAATAGAAAAATGGGCAATTAAGTGGCTATTTACATAAGAGAAAATTCAAATTTGGGGGGAAAAAACATTAAGTAGAAGCTAAAACTCAGAGATTTGTAAATTAAAGTAACAATGAACTATCATTTCACACCTATCAAGACTGGCACACCCTTAAAAGACAGATTACAGCTATTATTAATGTAGATGAAACAAAAAGTGTATTCTCATGCATCGCTGGGGTAAATGGTTAAAAAAAGACGTTTAAAACAAAAACTAGCATTTCTGTAAAACATATACGTTAAACGTTAAAAATATATCTGTTGATAATTACCTGTGAATACTACCACTGAGTATCTCAGAGTTTCTCTCTTTTCCTGGGCAAGCATCATAATTCCAGAAATTAAGGACTTAGACTTCTTTGTGTGGCATCTGATTAAAGCTCATGGGGATCTCTGATTAACTGAATGTATGGATTTGGTCAAGTTACTAGAAGCCCTGGCATTTTAATTCCAATGAGGGAGATGAACTATGATTTCGAAGGATCTTCCTGACTGTGAACATTCTAGAAGCCTAAGAAGTTTACACTCTCTCAAGCAATTCACCTGGTTTCTCGGACCTCCAAACAAGGGGAAATCGGTTTAAATTGTACCAGAAGGATTTTTTTCTTTTGTAAGAATGTTCTCTTGGTAATAAGGTAGTGAACACTGAAAAGAGAAGCTTTTCAAGCTCCTCACTTAAAGCTCTGTGAGAAGAAGGTGGGCCCCATCACTTGGAGCTGTCAGTGGCTCTTAACGCGTAGACGCTGGGCACTGACTAGGTTATGGGTTTCTTGTAGCTAAATGGTTCTATTTTTCAACGGTGTTAGCTCCACAGTAACTGTTAGGATGGACGGTCCTAGTCAAATAATTAGCCTCAGAATCAAGCTGTGAGATTAGTACTGGCTGAGGGAAGCAGGCAGAGGCTGTCCTCAGCATCCCATGCGCCAGAGAGGCAGGTGTGTGGGTACAGGGCACTCTGTGGGCTGTGGGAGGAAGGAAAGATGCCAGTGGAATCGGCTTTCGTCCAGGGTTACATTGTGAACCAGGCTGGGTTTTCTCGGGTGTCTCCAGCCACACTGGATGCTACCCCACTCTCCTCAAGGAACTCATGGTGCTCAGGAGTGGCGATCCCCCTGCAGCATGGAGTTTTGACCTTTCCTTCCTTCCTTCCATCCCACATCCATGTCTTCAGGTCCAACGCTGTATTTTTTGTGTGCGTGTGTGGTATGCGGTCCTCTCACTGCTGTGGCCTCTCCCGTTGCGGAGCACAGGCTCCGGACGCGCAGGCTCAGCGGCCATGGCTCAGGGGCCCAGCCGCTCTGCGGCATGTGGGATCTTCCCGGACCGGGGCACGAACACGTGTCCCCTGCATCGGCAGGCGGACTCTCAACCACTGCGCCACCAGGGAAGCCCCCAACGCTGTATTGAGAAAGGGTCCAGGGAGGTTTAACGTGTAGCATTTCCAGGTAGCATCACTGCTTTCTAGTTCCTTTGGATACGTAGCTCAGAATTTAACCCTGGGGGAGAGCTTTAGACAAAGAAGCAAGACCTTCCTATGTGGAATGTTTTCTCATGATAGAGGGAAGAGATGGCTCTCACCCCACCACGGCCAAGGGCAGTCTGGCCTGGAACGGGGAGAGTCAGAACTCCATGGGGAAGATCGATTGAAAAATGTGGGAGAGTCAACATATTAGATAGACATTTTGAATATATATGGTTGTTATAAATTTTTAAAGAAATTTTTAAGACATGATGTTCAGGTTATGTGCCATGATTTCTACAAGTTATTTAAGTTAATCACAGTCGTGGCAGTGATAGAATGAGACAAATGGGAGTTAATGTAATCAAAAATAATACAATTTTAGTGGTAGTGATTAAAACCGAGAATCCCTTATACCAGGCACACTCATTAACATCCTAACTAGCGAGATAACGAAACATATTCATTTAAAATTTAAAAAAAATTATCCAAATATTTGCATTTCCATTTTTTTTAGAAAAATAAGTCCACACTACATGTATTATTTCTTCTCCTTATTTCAGTTTGTTCTTATTAATATACATGAAAAGATGGTACCATGAATCTGTATTATTCCAAACAGAGCTGAATTTTCCCTTTTACTTAAAAGATGCTTTGTTTCAGCTCAGGGCAGCTTGCAATTAATTTCTGAGAACTTACGATCCTCTTAGACTTCTGTAATATATTTTGAGTAACATCACAGGAGAAGTCTTTTTTGACATATAACTATAACTTGCTTCCCCAATTTTATGGTATGCATTTCCCGTTATGTGACGAGCTGGTGGGCTCTCTTGCTTATCCACTATTTCTTAGGCATTCTGTCACACATTATCCTATTTAATCTTCACAAAAGCACTGCAGGTTAAATAACACTGTGTCTGCTTTTCGGATGAGGAAGTTATAACTCAATAAATAAAGTGAGTTACTCATGATGCCACAGCATGTACACGATGGGAAAGGATTCAAGGCTGGACAAAACGTTCGTGTTATTTTGGTCTCTGAGGAAAATGAGCTTAAGAATCTCTCTTATGTCTGTGCGAGTTCTTTCTGAGGCTAGCAGGACCAGCTCTTTGGCTTGTACATCAGCACTACTGGTCAAGAAGTCTCCAACCACATCCAATAAACAAAATATTTTCTCCTTTTGTTGGATAATAAAAGAAGACACATTTGTTTAAATCTGTTTTCTAGGACTCATAACTACCATGTAAAGGTTTATAAAAGATCTAAGATATGACACTTAGCTGGATGTCTACGGTTAAGATTCATCAGGGGTGGAGCAGTCTGGGTGAATTATATTTTACTAACTGAAACTTATGCTTTATTTCCAACATAATCTCAGCTTTTGCTTTTTATTGCTGTCTGTATCTGTCCTGACATTGCCATCATCTCTCAGCAGAATCAGCATTTATTGAGTTCCTAACACTCTATAGGTTTTCTGAGATCCCCTTGGCTTCTGGCATGGATTACTGAATAATCTGAATATTTTGAATCTATTCAGTTCTGGAATCAAGTCCTTGAATGTCTGTATCAGAGCAAATGTAACTTTTGGAGGTGACCTAGGATTGCTCTTAGGAGACCTTCATAATAGCTGGTTTCTTTTGAATCTTTTGCTATCGTTAGGATGTGTTACTTAATCCCCTTCATGTCTTCTTCTACCCTGGTCCCCAAATACCAGCTTGTCTCCCATGAGCTGAGCCCAAACCGAGTGATTACTCAATATAAACCATGGTTTTATTGGCTTTTTGCATTTCTAGATTGGTTGTGATGAAGATGACCTTCCAGTTAATTTGTGTCTTCATTTTTTTGCCTCCAAAATACCATCAATCCCAACATTACAAATCTTATTAGGTGACGTTGAGTTGAAAAATCTAAATAATTTGTGTAGCGTCTGAAAATATTCTGTTATTAAGGGTCGGGTGTATGTAATCATCTAATCCTGAAGACTTTATGACATCATGTGCTGATATTTTAATGATACTGTATTTTACGATTATTTCATGAAAGTCACAACATTCTCACTTACTGGTTCTGAAATGTCTTGTTTAGATAGTTGTAAGAGTAGAATAGATGATTAACCATATGATTGCCGCTGTCTTAATTGTGTCTGTGTCATTAACATTTTATCAACATATATTACTCTTTCCCCAGAAAACCCAGTGAAATTTCCACACTTATCTCTCCAAAGATATCCTAAAGTGTATGGTAAGGATCCCAGGAGAGAGAAGTGTTGGGTAGGACATCCACAGTAATAAAACAAACACTTTATCCAGTTATTCAGTTGAGGCAGCTCGTGTGTCCTACAGAAGCCCATGTAAGTGACCTGCAGCAAACCCAGGGTCATACCTCCACCCCAAACCACTGGGCTTGAGATGGCTGGGAAGACTCCATGATGTGCAGTCACAATGGCTTTGTCCACATCACGCAGGGGCCACTACAGGTGGTCTGTAGAGCTTGCTTCCATAGGCAGTGCTTAATAATTAGGGGTTTAAGAACATACTCTTGTTTTTCTCTCTGTATTTTTGTACCTTCATTTTAATTAACTTCTTTTTTTTTTTTTTTTTTTTCTTTTTTTTGCAGCACGCAGGCCTCTCACCGCTGTGGCCTCTCCCGTTGCGGAGCACAGGCTCCGGACGCGCAGGCTCAGCGACCACGGCTCACGGGCCCAGCCGCTCCGCGGCATGTGGGATCCTCCCATCTTCCCGGACCGGGGCACGAACCCGCGTCCCTCGCATTGGCAGGCGGACTCCCAACCACTGCGCCACCAGGGAAGCCCCTAATTAACTTCTTGATCCATTTTCCAAGTCCTTCTAATCCCAGATTCGTAACTGATATGTATGAGCCCAGGACTATTGCTCTGGGAGGTAAATGAGTACCGAGATATTATCAGCTTTTCAGTGGAAATTACGTGGCTTGGAATCCAAGCTTTATTACATTTAATTCAGTTCACAATGAGGCTGAAAGCAGAGTTTTAAGTCACCTAGGAACACTTAGAAAACACATGAGACACACTATAGAAATATACTTGTTGAAACAAACCAGGCAATAAGCTTCCATTTAGTTTGTAGAAAGCTGGTGCTGTCATTCTGGCCTGGCAACCTTGTATCACACTTGTTACTGTCATAGACAGGAACTTTCTAGAAGCTCTAGACAGTGCATATACACACAAGCCTCTGTTAGTTTCTTACCTATTTAAGAGAGTTGATATCTGGTTAAAGTAAGGCATATTTATAAATCTTTGTAAACAATAGCATTTGAAATTTTGTCCTTTCTCCATCTGTCTCCATCCCTTGTTCCCCATGCCCTCTGCGTGGTTAGTTGGAGGCATGTATTTCCCTCAGCAGCCCTATAACTGTGCCTTGTCTTCGTGAACTGTTCAGGAAACTGGAAATATGTAAGAATCATGAAAAATATTTTTTTTTCTTGAAGGAACCGGAGGATAAAAGTACCAAAAAAGAAAAAAAAACCCACCCAAATCTAATCATTATTATGGCCCCATTTTGTGGTTTTTAATGATCGCAGCTTGTTGCCCCAAGTCCTTTTGCAAAAGGTCAAGACCACTGAGATTGCCCAGGCAACCAACCTTCAGCAAAGAGATACTCAAGAGAGCAATTTGCTAATGCAGCAGGAACTGGTGATGGTTAACTGAGGAAAAACAGAACGTGAGCCCTAGTCCCTGATTCACTGGCTGCAGAAGTGAAAATGGAGAAGAGAACATGAATTAGCAGTAAATCAAGCCGGGGATTGAGCTGTGGGTCCCGGACTAATGAGCCTTTTGCTCTAAATCCACTCTTCCTGCCTAGCGTTGGTTACGCTGCGCTGCCCGGCTAATGAATTCTGCTCACCTCCTGCCAGATTCCTGTTTCATTCCCAACAGACTAAGGAACACCCTTGCTATACTTGCAGCGTTCCCAAGCCTATAGAGTTTCCTGGAGCTGCCGTGACTTTGACCGACCTGGGTAAAGAGACAGGAGGGCTGAGGTGCAGATCTTAGTGTTACAGCTGACCCTTTGCTGAAATCCTCCAGAGGACTGCCCCCCCGGCCCAATCTGAGGGCACAGGGGGAGCTAACCAACACCAGGAGAAAAATCACAAAAGATATGTGGTCATATTTCCTACCCATCTTGAAACTGTCATAGTTTATGCTTGTTTGAAAATTATTTTTAGTGCCCTCAGAGTACTGATGATAGAATTCGACAAAATCTAGGATTTTCTTTCTGTGATTTGAGATGAATAGATACTATCTGAGGTGTCCATAGGAAAATGGCATTCTATCTGCATGGGAGAAAAGAAGAAGAAGAAAAAAAAACCTCCTGGATTCTAAGATCAATCCATCATTTTTAGAACCAATTTGTTCATATTTGTTGGGTACATGGTGCACTTGGAATAGTTTATATTCTGTGGATAGAGGTACCCTTCTGAATGGCAAATGTGATCACACACACCACTGGATTTAAGGGGACGCTGCTTCATCCAGTCCATGAGGCAGTTGGTGAGCTTTTTCCTGCCCTGTTAGGTCCCCAGGTTAGTGTGTGACAGCTGGCTGCTGACAACATTCCTGTCACCCTGGTTTAACGTGCTGTGTCTGTAGCTGGGCCCTCAAACCAGAAGGCCTGAGTCCAACGACCTCCCGGTTATGCCTGGATCACATCACTTCATCTCCTGGGTCCAGTTTCCTTTTGTTAAGGAAAAATAACGTTGCCTCCTCAGAGGGTGAGTGTAAAAAACCCAGCACGGTATCTGGAATATTCCAAGTGTGAAATGTTACTATCTGTCCTCTAAATGACATGTCAGAAGCAAGTCAGAGTCTTTGCAAAGTAATAAAATCATTTAATTTTTTGAAAAAAGAATTGTTCACATTTCTAGAGGGATTACCATGAATACATCAGAATATTCTTAGAGAAATGACTTGAATACACCACTTCTGATAGTAGGACATTTCTTGCTCTCATTTTTCGGTGCTTAGGAAATAGAAGAGTTTGTGGGTGACGTTGGGGGTCTTTGTATGCTCTCTTAGCTTCAGCAATGCCTGCCCTATTTTCCTCAGATTCACAGAGATTGATTCTCTGACAGAAGCGGGTTTAGCAGGTCAAGCGTTGCCGCAGAAGCTTGGCTGAGTTTACCCTGTTGTTGGACATACATGTTCTTACCTGTATGGTCTCTCTGCAGATGTGCAGGACCATACCTTTAACGATGGCTTTGGGTAATATGAATAAATAGAAGAGCAGCTCGGTCAAGATGAAAGGAACAGCCATCGCCATACACACAGGAGCCAAGTTGTTTTGGTTTTTTTTTCAAACATTTTATCTTACCTGGTATAACGTATAACATTTTTATTGTGGAAACAGACAGGCAAGTGTTAAAAGGGCCAAAGCCTGGCACCTGGAGAGAATGAGAGTGTTGGGCCTACATGCTTTAAGCTTTAAGCATCACTCAGAGGCCAGCCTCCCCAGAGTTTTATTTCCCCAAAGAATAGTTTTGATCTGCAAATGTAAATTCTGCAGGAAGCATCAAACCTCAAGGCTGCAGTATAACTTTAAACTGATCCACAATTTATTTATACCATGATGAAGTTCCCAGCTGGGAAAATGAATAGTAGAACAAAAAACCAATTTTGAGGATCAATTTTGAAGGAAACACCAAAAAAATGTTTTTAAAGGCATACTTCCTGCAGCTTTTGTCTTTCCTTTTACATTACAGTGAATTTCTTTTCTCACAGTGGGATTTTAAAGTAATTTATAATTATACACACTTGCAGGGGATGAGAGAGAAATGACCTAATTACAGACCAAATGGATACCCTCTGGCCATCCTGCAATTAGAGCGACTGGGGCAGTGATGGGCTTTATCCTCTTGAGTGGATTCGGTGGTTAACCTGGCAGGGAGTGTGGAAAGTGGTCCACGTGGTCCACAGCATCATGTCAAAATCTGTGCAAATTATTTGGAAAAAAAAATAAACAGATAAAGCTAAACTTGAAAAGTGATTGTAGAACTGAAACTCCCCCTGCCTAGGACAGGCAGAAGCACAAACTGTGACCAGCAAAGGAGAAAAAAATAGCAGAGTGTTTTAATGCTGTCTCTGTATCTAACTAGATTCTAATTAGTTACAATTAGGCTGCCAGGGAATAACAGCTACAGTGACATTGAAGACGAAAATGCCCAGTTTTAACATAATTCCCACCATTTCATTAGATCTCCCTTCTTTGCCGAGATTTTGTTAGGAACATTAGTGGAAGCAAAAGGTCTTAACAGGTGTCTAACGGGGTCACTGAAGCAGTAAATTCCTTTTTAGTAATTCTCTGGCCTTCCTGCTTTTCTCTCTGTACACTCTACAGCACGGGGGATAATTGCTTGGGTAACGTGGTCTCAATTCTGTTCTCTTCTTCCAGCTAAGAGGCCATTTCCCCGCCCATTCTCTCTGTAGAAACCAGGATACCTAACCTGTAATGTGGAAAGAGCCCTGTCCTTTGTCTAGTTAGCAAAACTAGTCTGGCTAATGTGGAGCTCCTAAAACTCACATGAACACTTAGAAAATGATATAAATGACATGTCATAGAATGGGAAGAGAGAAAGAGCCATTAATGTACGTTTTTTGCATTGGGAGAAAATCAACAGATTCTCTCAACAGTCAATATTGTCCTCATGTGTACAGTGGCTGCACCAAGTGCATCAGTGAGGTGAGAAGGTGGTGACTTAGGACACGTGTCCTGACTGAGATGGACTATTATGACGTGGGACGGCAGAAGGCAATTAATTATTACTAATTCAAGTAATTGGTGATTGGGTGCCCTTTCTATGATTTCTTCACATACAATGAGATTATCTAGAGTAGTGGAATAGCCAGTATTAAAGGGATAAGTATTTTTATACCATCATTGATACATGTACATGGTATTGTTAAACAAAACTGTGGAACATTCTTTCAATGAAATTGTACATATTTCAGTGAGAGCTAAAAAAAATTGGTTAAAAAAATCATTTGTCTCTCTATATTCTTTTTTCAGATTCTTTTCCATTATAGGTTATTACAAGATATTGAGTATAGTTCCCGGTGCTATACAGTAGGTCCTTGTTGTTTATCTATTTTATATACAGTAGTGTGTATCTGATAATCCCGGACTCCTAATTTACCCTTCCTCCTCTTCCCCTTTGATAACCATGTTTGTTTTTTATATCTGTGAGTCTGTTTCTGTTTTGTAAATAATTTCCTTAGTATCATTTTTTTTAGGTTCCACATATAAGTGATATCATATGCTATTTGTCTCTCTCTATATATATGTATAACTGAGTCACTTTGCTATACACCTGAAACTAACTCAGCATTGTAAATTAACTATACTTCAATTTTTTAAAACATGAAAAATTTGTCTAGATCTTCTGGCTATAATTCATGCAGTATTATTTGTTTTTGAATGACAAAAAAAAATTTTAAATATTTACCAAAATCTCATGACTTGAAATCATGAGATATTCTGTTCTCAGATCCCTATATAAGGGGTATACAGTATTCTAAAGAGAGGGACGTTTCAAGCAAAGCAGAAACATAGTTACTTACTATAGGGAATGGGAGAAATACTGAGATTCAAATGGTACTTTTAACTCTAACAAAAGGGAGTGACCTGAAAATATGAAACAGTAATAGGAAATGAAAACACATTCAAGGAACTTAGCAACTCAATAGTACTAATGAAGAACAAGTTGCATATCTCAGAAAACCAGAGAGTAAATCTGATGACTGTCCACCTACACAATATTCACAATTATTTGTTATGTGTCAGTGTATGGGGGAAAAGACAGAGCATGGAGCTTAGAGTCTACAGGGTGAGCTGGCCCTAGACTCTCCCAACACTCACAGAAATAAAGACAGGGATGGAAATTAAAAGAGAATAAACACAGATTCTGGTTCCATTTTCATGTTGCAAAATATAAGTGCAAATAGGTTTAAAGATGTGGAATAAAGTAGAGAATGAACTTCCAAATCAGAGACCCCTGGAATCAGACCCATTCAGACCTGTTTCCTGTCTCCATCATTGTGAACTATTCACCTTGGGTGGGCTCTGAATTTTTTTGTGCATCCGTTTTCTCCTCTCCAAAATGGGTACAATAATGATACCAACTTATCTGTCATAAGTATTAAATGTGTCAATATATGTAAAATGTTTGGGACCATACCTCTCTTACCCTTTTAATAAATGTTGGATATTACTGTTATATTTATCATCAGAAGAAGGACAAATTGACTGGGCAAGAATAATGGCACTTGGTATACAGGTGCTTAATAAATATTTTGAATGATTTAATGCATGAATATGGAGGAATGAATATACAAGAAAGTAAACATGACATTTTAATAAAGAAAAACATGAAGAGACTGAAAAGAAAAACACACTAAAATAGCTATAAGTAGAATATATTACCCTATTGAAAGACAAGGACTTTTATATTAATAGAAAAAAGTTCAGATGTATTCTGTTTCCAAGACATGGCTCTTCAGACAAAATTGGAAAAGCAGTGTTGTAAATATAGGATAGGCCTGCTATCCCATGCCATGAATATCAACAGAAAAGAGAAAACATTAACTGGGAGAATAGAATGTTATCTTAAGACAGCAGTTATGATTTGCAATAAAGATGAGCAGATACATAACACTATGAACCTAAAGTTTTATACCATATTTATTAAAGGAATAACTCTTATAAATGCAAGGAGAAACTATGAGATCTCACAGTAAGAAGATATAACACACTTGTCTTATATTTTACCAATCAAGTAGCCCCAGATGATTATTAAGTGGCGATTCTTATGGTTTTAAAAATCAGCTCTCCCTTTGGTAAACATAATCTCACACCCTCTTGAAGTCTTATTAAAAATTCCAAAATAAATTGGATTATTATTAAAACAAATCAAATTGATGCTAAATATACTTTTTTCAAATTATAGACACTGTACAGTCTTATATACCAAGCAGAGGTTGGTAGTCACAGGTGAAACAATCACTGTTATAGAGTATCTGAATAATATAGTCAATTAATTTAATAAACATACAGATAATCTACTTCACTAACAGAACACATGTTATTTTAAAATATTTACGAGACATTTACAAAAATTGTCAAGAAGGAAAACAATACATTCCCCAATGTATAGTTTGAAATATACAAAACTGCTGTTTTCACAAGTCACAAAGCAACTTCACAGACAGACCTAATCAGAAGAGCCCAGACTGTGTTCTCCAGCCATTGCAACAGAGCTGTAAATTCACAACTTTCCCTTAGAAGATCATTTTTAAACACCTTTTAAAAGTATGTTGGTTCAGGGCTTCCCTGGTGGCGCAGTGGTTGAGAGTCCACCTGCTGATGCAGGGGACACGGGTTCGTGCCCCGGTCCGGGAAGATCCCACATGCTGCGGAGCGGCTAGGCCCATGAGCCGTAGCCACTGAGCCTGTGCATCCAGAGCCTGTGCGCCGCAACGGGAGAGGCCACAGCAGTGAGAGGCCCGCGTGCCACAATGTTGGTCAATGAGAAAACAAAAACTAACATTTCAATCCATTTGCATATTCATAGCAATGTATGTGCAGTGCGTAACATACTCTTTGACATTTGTTTTCCATCTGTGCTGTCTAGATCTGCTCCGTTCTGTTTTTTTACATCACATCCCTACCTTTTTTCTATTGTATTAAAGTTTTTGATAACATTCTGCTTGAATAAAAATTCCGCTACTAAGAATCAACTCCAGAACCTAGAGAGAACAATTTGTTAATTTAAAAAGGAATAAAACAGTAAATATAGAAAAAAAATTAATTAAAAAGGAGAACTGAGTAGAATTTACAGCTAAAATCCAGAGCTAGAACATCTAACAAGAAAGCCAAGTGAAAATTCATATTCCAACAACATTAGGAATTAGGTTATATAGAGATTATTAATAAAAAGCAAAGATTAAGTTTTGGGCTAATATGTTTGCATGTGTGTGTGTTGTGTATATGAAACGTGCATCACTAAAAGTGAAGCAATAAGAGTTAAAGAGAAAACCCTCAAACGAAACAAACCATAACAAAAGAAAGCAATCCTGAGTAGGAAAAAAAACTACAAAAAAATGAGAAAATTCATGAAAGAACTACCCCAAACCTTTGGGGGTTTTTTTTGTTTGTTTTTTGCGGTACGCGGGCCTCTCACCGTTGTGGCCTCTCGCGTTGCAGAGCACAGGCTCCGGACGCGCAGGCTCGGCAACCATGGCTCACGGGCCCAGCCACTCCGTGGCATGTGGGATCTTCCCGGACTGGGGCACGAACCCGTGTCTCCTGCATCAGCAGGCGGACTCTCAACCACTGCACCACCAGGGAAGCTCCCAAACCTTTGGTTTTAAAAGTGAGTCCTGTCAAGCCCTCAAGAAACAGATAAATCCTATGATTTTAGAATAATATTGAAGCTTTTCAATTTCCTGAGGCTTGATACTTCTAAACATCACTAAGATAGCATAGAGAATAAAACTACAAACTACCCACCCCTTAAGAATATAGATGAAAGATTTCAAAAAATCTTTACTATGTTCAGCCAGAGGGTGTGTTTGAAGAATAGTACACAATGCAGGTCATGGTACTGGTTGGTTTGGTGGAACATAGACAGGGGACTGTCATATGTAGGACGACATAAGATACTGGAAATGCCCTTCTTCCTGGGTGGAGATTTAAGAGTTCTTTTTGAAGTTATGTTCTATAACTTACAGATAAATTACTTATGTTCTTTTGTATGTATCAAATATTACCTCAATATATTTGATATATTATATAATCAAATATATATTAATATATTTCTTAATATTTCTTCTTATGAAAGAAGAAAGGAAAGAAGGTCATACATAAGAGTTTACTTGGTCCAAGAATGTCAGGCTCAGAAAACAGTGGCAAATACAGTCCATTATGACAAACTAAAAACAAACTGACCAACATTAGGTGTAATTCAGCATCCATTCTTATACACTTTTTTTTTAAAAAAAAACAAATCCATGGCAAACTAGGGATAGCTCTGTGATAAGATATTTTATCTGAGCCAGTAGCAGGAATTGCACTGAATGGAGATGGGCTTGAGGACCTCCTACTGATGAGAGAACAGATTATCAAGGCCTTAGCCACATTCACTGGTCAGCAGGGTTCTGAAAGCCCCAGCAAGTATGAAAAGAAAGCAAAAAGAAATAAGAGGTATTCAGTTTGGCACAGACTCGTCATTAGTTATTGACTATTTCTTGAACTTGTAGAAAACATAAGATCTTCAATTGCAACGTTTGAGAATGTTTGTAGATCAGCAACAATCATAACAACAAACCCTTACTTAAAAACCAAAGGAGATAGCACAAAAATTTCAGAATGGCAGAAAACCACTATAAACATTATTAAAAAGCAAACCACAGATCTGAAAAAAAAAATTTAGTGTCTATAACAGGCAAATGACCAATTCTGATATGTAAAAATTTCTTTCAAATCAATAAGTAAAATAGGAACATTTTAATGGAAAATTGAGCAAAAGCTATAGCATTAAAGGAATTCAAACATGAATAAATTAGAAAAAAGGATAAACTGCTAAAAAGATATTCAGGCTCAACAGTAAGCAAAAAAGTACGATTGAAACACAATGAAAAAAAAAGAAACACAATGGAGGTAACATTTTCCATCTATTCAAAGACAAATAAATACTAATAGTATAATCAGAATGCGAGAAAGTAGCCAAACTTCTTCTGTAAGTTGATAAAATCTTTCTAAAGAGCAACTTAAAAATAAGTATCAGGAGACCTTCAAGATGGCAGAGGAATAAGACGTGGAGATCACCTTCCTCCCCACAAATACAACAGAAATACATCTACATGTGGAACAACTACTACAGAACACCTACTGAACGCTGGCAGAACCCCTCAGACTTCCCAAAAGGCAAGAAATTCCCCATGTACCTGTTAAGGCAAAAGGAAAAAGAGAGGCAAAAGAATAGGGACGGGACCTGCACCAGAGGGAGGGAGCTGTGAAGGAGGAAAAGTTTCCACACACTAGGAAGACCCTTCACTGGCAGAGACGGGGGTGGCGGGGGGGAAGCTTCGGAGCCATGGAGGAGAGCGCAGCAACGGGGTGCAGAGGGCAAAGCAGAGAGATTCGCGCACAGAGGATCAGTGCCGACCAGCACTCACCAGCCCGAGAGGCTTGTCTGCTCACCCGCTGGGGCAGGCGGGGCTGGGAGCTGAGGCTCGGGCTTTGCAGGTCAGATCCCAGGGAGAGGACTGGGGTTGGCTGCGTGAACACAGCCTGAAGGGGGCTAGTGTGCCACAGTTGGCTGGGAGGGAGACCGGGAAGAAGTCTGGAACTGCCTAAGAGGCAAGAGACGATTGTTTCGGGGTGCGCAAGGAGAGGGGGTTCAGAGCACCACCTAAACGAACTCCAGAGACGGGCATGAGCCACAGCTATCAGCGCGGACCCCAGAGACGGGCATGAGACGCTAAGGCTGCTGCTGCCGCCACCAAGAAGCCTGTGTGCGAGCACAGGTCACTCTCCACACCGCCCCTCCTGGGAGCCTGTGCAGCCCGCCACTGCCAGGGTCCGGTGATCCAGGGACAAATTCCCCAGTAGAACACACAGCATGCCTCAGGCTGTTGCAGTGTCACGCAACTGCAGGCTGGCCCTGCATTCCATACCCCTCCCTCCCCTGGGCCTGA
Source organism: Grampus griseus (assembly GCF_964374135.1). Taxonomy (NCBI): domain Eukaryota; kingdom Metazoa; phylum Chordata; class Mammalia; order Artiodactyla; family Delphinidae; genus Grampus; species Grampus griseus. Next base: position 167,483,852 of record NC_139018.1, read on the forward strand.
GTGAGCCAGAGCCCTCTAATCAGCCGCTGATTTAACCCCGTCCTGTCTGGATGGGGAACAGATGCCCTCAGGCAACCTACACGCAGAGGCAGGGCCAAATCCAAAGCTGAACCCCAGGAGCTGTGCGAAAAAGGAAGAGAAAGGGAAAACTCTCCCAGCAGCCTCAGGAGAATCGGGTTAAATCTCCACAATCAACTTGATGTACCTGCATCTGTGGAATACCTGAATAGACAATGAATCACCCCAAAAGTGAGATGGTGGATTTTGGGAGCAACTGTAGACTTGGGGTTTGCTTTCTGCATCTAATTTGTTTCTCGTTTTATGTTTACCTTGGTTTAGTATTTAGAGCTTATTATCATTGGTAGATTTGTTTATTGATTTGGTTGCTCTCTTCTTTTTTATATACATATAGATATTTTCATTTTTTCCTTTTTCTCTTTTTGTGAATGTGTATGTCTGTGCTTCTGTGTGTGATTTTCTCTGTATAGATTTGCTTTTACCATTTGTCCTAGGATTGTGCATGTCCTTTTTTTTTTAGTATAGTTTTTAGCACTTGTTATCATTGTTGGATTTGTTTATTGGTTTGGTTGCTCTCTTCTTTCTTTTGTTAAGACTAATTTTTTTTTATTTTTTAATAGTTTTTTTATTTTAATAACTTTGTTTTGTTTTATTATTTTTTTCTTTCTTTCTTTTTCCTCCCTTTTCTTCTGAGCCATGTGGCTGACTGATGCACCAGCAGGGTGTCAGGCCTGGGCCTCTGAGGTGGGAGACTGAGTTCAGGACATTGATCCACCAGAGACCTCCCAGCTACAAGTAATATCAAATGACAAACCCCCCCCCCCAAAGACCTCCATCTCAATGCTAAGACCCAGCTCCACTCAACGACGAGCAAGCTACAGTGCTGGACACCCTATGCCAAACAACTAGCAAGACAGGAACACAACCCCACCCATTAGCAGAGAGGCTGCCTAAAGTCATAATAAAGTCACAGACACCCAAAACACACCACCAGACACGGTCCTGCCCATCAAAAACACAAGACCCAGCCTCATCCACCAGAACACAGGCACCAGTTCCCTCCACCAGGAAGCTTACACAACCCACTGAACCAACCTTAGCCACTGGGGGCAGAAACAAAAAACAATGGGAATTACGAACCTGCAGGCTGCGAAAAGGAGACCCCAAACACAGTGAGTTAAGCAAACTGAGAAAACGGAGAAATACACAGCAGATGAAGAAGCAAGGTAAAATCCCACCAGACCAAATAAAAGAAGAGGAAATAGATAGTCTACCTGAAAAAAGAATTCAGAGTAATGACAGTAAAGATGATCCAAAATCTTGGAAATAGAATGGAGAAAATACAAGAAATGTTTAACAAGGACCTAGAAGAACTAACGAGCAAACAAACAATGATGAACAACACAATAAATGAAACTAAAACTTCTCTAGAAGGAATCAATAGCAGAATAACAGAGGTAGAAGAACAGATAACTGACCTGGAAGATAAAATAATGGAAATAACTACCACAGAGCAGAATAAAGAAAAAAGAACAAAAAGAATTGAGGAAAGTCTCAGAGACTTCTGGGACAACATTAAATGCACCAACATTCAAATTATAGGGGTCACAGAAAAGAAGAGAAAAAGAAAGGGACTGAAAAAATATTTGAAGATATTATAGTTGAAAACTTCTCTAATATGGGAAAGGAAAGAGTCAATCAAGTCCAGGAAGTGCAGAGAGTTCCACACAGAATAAATCCAAGGAGAAACACACCAAGACACATATTAATCAAACTATCAAAAATTAAATACAAAGAAAAAATATTAAAAGCAGCAAGGAAAAAACAACAAATGACATAAAGGGGAACCCCCATAAGGTAAACAGCTGATCTTTCAGCAGAAACTCTGAAAACCAGAAGGGAGTGGCAGGACTATTTAAAGTGATGAAAGGGAAAAACCTACAACCAAGATTACTCTACCCAGCAATGACCTCATTCAGATTTGACTGAGAAATTAAGACCTTTAATTTTACAAGCAAGCAAAAGTTAAGAGAATTATGCACCACCAAACCAGCTCTACAACAAATGCTAAAGGAATTTCTCTAAGTGGGAAACACAAGAGGAGAAAAGGACCTAAAAAAACAAACCCATAACAATTAACAAAATGGTAATGGGAACATATATATTGATAATTACCTTAAATGTTAATGGAGTAAATGCTCCAACCAAAAGACACAGGCTTGCTGAATGGATACAAAAATAAGACCAATATATATGCTGTCTACAAGACACCCACTTCAGACTTAGGGACACATACAGACTGAAAGTGAGGGGATGGAAAAAGATATTCCATGCAAATGGAAATCAAAAGAAAGCTGGAGTAGCAATTCTCATGTCAGACAAAATAGACTTTAAAATAAAGACTATTACAAGAGACAAAGAAGGACACTACATAATGTTCAAGGGATCAATCCAGGAAGAAGATATAACAATTGTAAATATTTATGTACCCAATATAGGAGCATCTCAATACATAAGGCAAGTGCTAGCAGCCATAAAAGGGGAATTTGACAGTAACATAAACATAGTAGGGGACATTAACACCCCACTTTCACCAATGGACAGACCATCCAAAATGAAAATAAATCAGGAAACAGAAGCTTTAAATGATACATTAAACAAGATTGATTTAATTGATATTTAAAGGACATTCCATCCAAAAACAACAGAATATATTTTCTTCTCAAGTGCTCATGGAACATTCTCCAGGATACATCATATATTGGGTCACAAGTCAAGCCTTGGTAAATTTAAGAATATTGAAATTTTATCAAGTATCTTTTCCGACACAATGCTATGAGACTAGTTACCAATTACAGGGAAAAATCTGTAAAAAATACAGACACATGGAGGCTAAACAATACACTACTAAATAACCAGAGATCACTGAAGAAATCAAAGAGGAAATCAAAAAATACCTAGAAAAAAATGACAACGAAAACACAATGACCCAAATCCTATGGGATGCAGCAATGCAGTTCTAAGAAGGAAGTTTACAGCAATACCCTCTTACCTCAAGAAACAAGAAAAAGCTCAAATAAACAACCTAACCTTACACCTCAAGCAATTAGAGAGAGAAGAACAAAAAACCCCCAAAGTTAGATGAAGGAAAGTAATCATAAAGATCAGATTAGAAATAAATGAAAAAGAAATGAAGGAAACAATAGCAAACATCAATAAAACTAAAAGTTGTTTCTTTCAGAAGATAAGAAAAACTGATAAACCATTAGCCAGACTCATCAAGAAAAAAAGGGAGAAGACTCAAATCAATAGGATTAGAAATGAAAAAGGAGAAGTAACAGCTGACACTGCAGAAACACAAAGGATCATGAGACATTACTACAAGAAACTATATGCCAATAAAATGGACAACCTGGAAGAAATGCACAAATTCTTAGAAAATCACAACCTTCCAAGACTGAACAAAGAAGAAATAGAAAATATAAACAGACCAATCACAAGCCCTAAAATTGAGACCGTGATTAAAAATTTTCCAACAAACAGAAGCACAGGACCAGATGGATTCACAGGTGAATTCTATCAAACATTTACAGAAGAGCTAACACCTATCCATCTCAAATTTTTCCAAAATATAACAGAGGGAGGCACACTCCCAAACTCATTCTACGAGGCCACCATCACCCTGACACCAAAACCAGACAAAGATGCCACAAAGAAAGAAAACTATAGGCCAATATCACTGATGAACATAGATGTAAAAATCCTCAACAAAATACTAGCAAACAGAATCAACAGCACATTAAAGGATCATACAACATGATCAACTGGGGTTTATCTCAGGAATGCAAGGATTCTTCAGTATATGCAAATCAATCAATGTGATACATCATATTAACAAATTGAAGGTGAAAAACCATATGATCATCTCAATAGATGCAGAAAAAGCTTTCGACAAAATTCAACACTGATTTATGATCAAAACCCTCCAGAGAGTAGGCATAGAGGGAACTTACCTCAACATAATAAAGGTCATATGTGACAAACCCACAGCCAACATCAATCTCAATGGTGAAAAACTGAAAGCATCTCCTCTAAGATCAGGAACAAGACAAGGTTGTTCACTCTCAACACTATTATTCAACATAGTTTTGGAAGTTTTAGCCACATCAATCAGGGAAGAAAAAGAAATAAAAGGAATCCAAATTGGAAAAGAAGAAGTAAAGTTGTCACTGTTTGCAGATGACATGATAATATACACAGAGAATCCTAAAGATGCTACCAGAAAACTACTAGAGCTAATCAATGAATTTGGTAAAGTTGCAGGATACAAAATTAATGCACAGAAATCTCTTGCATTCCTATACACTAATGATGAAAAATCTGAAAGAGAAATTAAGGAAACACTCCCATTTACCATTGCAACAAAAAGAATAAAACACCTAGGAATAAACCTACCTAAGGAGACAAAAGGCATGTATACAGAAAACTATTAGACACTGATGAAAGAAATTAAAGATGATACAAACATATGGAGATATATACCATGTTCTTGGATTGGAAAAAATCAACCTTATGAAAATGACTCTACTACCCAAAGCAATCTACAGATTCAATGCAATCCCTATCACACGAACAATGGCATTTTTCAGAGAACTAGAACAAAAAATTTCACACTTTGTATGGAAACACAAAAGACCCTGAATAGCCAAAACAATCTTGAGAAAGAAAAATGGAGCCAGAGGAATCAGGCTCCCAGACTTCAGACTATACTACAAAGCTACAGTAATCAAGAAAGTATGGTACTGACACAAGAACATAAATATAGATCAATGGATCAGGATAGAAAGTCCAGAGATAAACCCACGCACATATGGTCATCTTATTTTTCATAAAGGAGGCAAGAATATATAATGGAGAAAAGACAACCTCTTCAATAAGTGGTGCTGGGAAAACTGGACAGCTACATGTAAAAGAATGAAATTAGAAAACTCCTTAACACCATACAGAAAAATAAACTCAAAATGGATTAAAGATGTAAATGTAAGGCCAGACACTATAAAACTCTTAGAGGAAAACATAGGCAGAACAAACTATGACATAAATCACAGCAAGATCCTTTTTGACCCACCTCCTAGAGAGATGGAAATAAAAACAAAAATAAAGAAATGGGACCTATTGAAACTTAAAAAGCTTTTGCACAGCAAAGGAAACCATAAACAAGAAGAAAAGACAACCCTCAGAATGGGAGAAAATACTTGCAGATGAGGCAACTGACAAAGTATTAATCTCCAAAATTACAAGTAGCTCATGTAGCTCAATATCAAAAAAACAAACAACCCAATCCAAAAATGGGCCGAAGACCTACATAGGCATTTCTCCAAAGAAGATATACATATTGTGAAGAAACACATGAAGGGATGCTCAACGTCACTAATCATTAGAGAAATGCAGATCAAAACTACAATGACGTATCACCTCACACCAGTCAGAATGGCCATCATCAAAAACTCTACAAACAATAAATGCTGGAGAGGGTGTGGAGAAAAGGGAACCCTCTTGCACTGTTGGTGGGAATGTAAATTGATACAGCCACTGTGGAGAACAGTATGGAGGTTCCTTAAAAACCTACAAATAGAACTAGCATATGACCCAGCAATCCCACTACTAGGCATGCACCCTGAGAAAATCATATTTCAAAAAGAGTCATGTACCACAATGTTCATTGCAGCTCTATTTACAATAGCCAGGTCATGGAAGCAACCTCAGTGTCCATCGACAGATGAATGGATAAAGAAGATGTGACACATATATACAATGGAATATTACTCAGCCATAAAAAGAAACAAAATTGAGTTATTTGTAGTGAGGTGGATGGACCTAGAGTCTGTCATACAGAGTGAAATAAGTCAGAAAGGGAAAAACAAATACCGTATGCTAACACATATATATGGAATCCAAAAACAAAACAAAAGGTTCTGAAGAACCTAGGGGAAGGACAGGAATAAAGATGTAGACCTACTAGAGAATGGACTTGAGGACACGGGGAGTGGGAAGGGTAAGCTGGGACGAAGAGAATGGCATGGACATCTATACACTACCAAATGTAAAATAGATAGCTAGTGGAAGCAGCTGCATAGCACAGGGAGATCAGCTCGGTGTTTTGTGACCACCTAGATGGGTAGGATAGGGAAGGTGGGAGGGAGACACAAGAGGGAGGTGATATGGACATATATGTATATGTATAGCTGATTCACTTTGTTATAAAACAGAAAGTAACACACCATTGTAAAGCAATTATCCTCCAATAAAGATGTTAAAAAAAGAAATGAAATGCTGAGGGACAGTTAATAAAACAAAAAGACAGTGGTAGCCCTCTGGAAAAAAAAAGTATCATGTGCATACTGTTTAATGCAGCAAGTTCCTTTGTAGGGATTTCTCTTAAGGAACAATCCTCCCCCCCTAAATCTCTAAACATATAAATGTACATAGTAGGATATTTATTATATAGTTTAGATAGATAGATTTATATATATTAAGTAATCATAAGAAATATAAGTGTTCAGTAACAGCAGTTTCATCAACAAATTACCTTAAATTCATACAATGACCTATTATATAGTCATACCAACTGGATTTGATAAAAATATGTCCATGGATATAAATGAACAAGCAGATTATAAAACAGAATGCCTAACAGCATGATCTTATTTTTATATGAAAATAGAAATTTCTCTCTCTCTCTGTTTGTAAATGCATATGTATGTATTCTGGGCTGAACTGTATCACCTCAAAATTCATATACTTCAGCTCTAACCCCCCAGAACCCCAGAATGTGACTGTACTGGGGGTCTTTAAAGAGGTGATTAAGTTAAATGAGGCCATTGGATTAATCCAATCTGATTGACCTCTTGTAATAAGAGGAAATTTGGATGCACAAAGCAACCCCAGGAATGTGAGGACACAGTGAGAAGACAGCCATCTACAAGGCCAGAAAATCTCAGAAGAAACCAAACCTGCCCACATCTTGGTGTTGGACTTCTAGTCTCCAGATTGAGAAAATAAACTTCTGTTGTTTCAGCCCCACAGTTGTGATGACTATGGTCGCCCTAAGAAACTAATACTATATGAATATGTGTGTGTATAAAATTTAAATTATATGTATAACTTAAATTATAAGCAAATCACTAAATATATATTTTATATATGTTTATATAGAGACACATATAATGTTTTCCTATATATATTTGAAAGGCTAGAATAATATATTGTACAATGTCAACTGTGGTTATTTCTAGACAGTAATTTTATTTTTTAGTGTATTTTTTCTAGATATTTATAATTAGCATGTGTTTTTATAAGAACAAAAATAAAGTCATTTTAACTTGCAAAAAAAAGAAAAACTCAGTATTCAATTGATTCTTTTTTTAAAGAAAATAATTTCTAGTCCATGCCTCATGCATGCAAAAGGCACAATAAAAATGTATTGATTAAAACAATTAAAGGTCAGATTGTGACTTGACAGGTTTTTGTTAAATGACTATCAAAAACACAGCAGGCCTTCATGAGACACGCATCCCCAGATTCTAGTCCTACGTATTCAGGCCCCATTTCCATAGTGCTCGCCCCTTAGCCTCTCCAGAAAGCAGATGTGCAGGACCAATATATCAGTCGTAAGTATGTTTATTCCTATTTTCCTTTAGAGCAGTTTCAGTTCTTCACTAGTTATAGATTCTATTTTTAGGCTTGATTGTCATCCCTTTAATTTTTTTTTCTGACCTCTGATTTGTCTTTTTTTCGGGGCTTGCATTTCAGTGGGGCCCTGTGTGGGCTTGTGAAATGGTCCCGACCAGCAGGTCCCTCTTGGGGTGGTCCATCATCTCCCCGTTTACAGCTCTGAAGCTAACAGGGCATATTGACAAGTGGGAATGGATGGAGCCCCAGCATCTGACACAGATAAAGCTATCAAAAACACCCTGCAGGGGTAGGCCCCATGTCCAAATAGGTCTTGTTACTTCTGTAGAGACACTTTACAGTCCCTCTCTCTGAACACACATTTAATCATTGTACAGATGCGAGCCGTTTTCCCTTTGCCCCTAAACTCTGGATCCTGAGATCACAAATCTGTACCTCCTGCAGGCATATATCTTTTATTAATGGAAACATCAAAATTCTGGTGCAGCTTTGGCAACTCAGTTTGCAGAGAATTATTAAGCTCTTTTGAGTGCTCCAGAAAAGTAGGATGCATATCTAGTATGAAAAAATGTCCTGCAGAGGATGGAAATCGAATCAAATATATTTTAGATGAGGAACAAACAGCCTTTGCATTTTATGTAATTAGCAGAAATACTTCATAGAAGCAAATTATGTCTATGTGTGCTAGACAGAGACATTATCAATTCATAGCTCCTGGGTTTTCACTACCTTCTATCTAAAAAAAAAAAAGAAAAAAGAAAAAAAAAAACCAAATGACTTTTATTGAGAAACTGGGAGACAGGATATGGAACATTTAATTTGAAGTAAGAAGGGTTTTCTAAATGGGAACCATATTAATAAAAAGAATTCCTGTAGATATATCCTAGGAAAGATGTGGTTAGGAAATTTAAAATTAATCTAGTTAAGATCATACTTGGAGAAACAGGACTTTTCTGAACACCCGTGCCTGCAAACACAGCTTTGTTAACTGCGAAGTTGTGTAATTCTCTTTTATTATGAAGATGGGAGATAGAAGGCTGCTCAAGGCCATGAGTCATGGAAACACCCTCTGGTCTACTGGAATCTCTTTCAGATCTCAGAGGTCTTTGCCATATAGCTTGTGTCTTATAAAATAATATTTTTGTCAAATATATAAATATTGAATAGATATGAAATGTTCAAAATCTGTTGTTAATGGTGCAGAAATTAGCCAAGGGGAACAATTAAAAAAATTGTTTAAAGATTCCCTCTTGCGAGAGCACTGGAAACACAACTAACTGCTGAACAATCATTGACAAGAAGACACTGGAACTCACCAAAAAAGATACCCCACATCCAAAGACAAAAGAGAAGCCACAATGAGACGGTATGAGGGGTGCAATCACAATAAAATCAAATCCCATAACTGCTGGGTGGGTGACTCACAAACTGGAGAACACTTATACCACTGGAGTGAAGGTTCTGAGCCCCACGTCAGGCTTCCCAGCCTGGGGGTCCGGCAAAGGGAGGAGGAATTCCTAGGGAATCAGACTTTAAAGCCTAGTGGGATTTGATTGCAGGACTTCAGCAGGACTGGGGAAACAGAGACTCCACTCTTGGAGGGCACACACAAAGAAGTGTGTGTATCAGAACCCAGGGGAAGGTGCAGTGACCCCATAGGAGACTGAACCAGACCTACCTGCTAGTGTTGGAGGGTCTACTGCAGAGGCGGGTGGTGGCTGTGGCTCACCAAGGGACAAGGACACTGGCAGCAGAAATTCTGGGAAGTATTCCTTGGCATGGGCTCTCCCAGAGTCTGCCATTAGCCCCACCAAAGGGCCGGTAGGCTCCAGTGTTGGGTCACCTCAGGCCAAACAACCAACAGGGAGGGAACCCAGCCCCACCCATCAGCAGACAAGTGGATTAAAGTTTTACTGAGCTCTGCTCAACAGAGTAACACCCAGCTCTACCCACCACCAGTCCCTCCCATCAGGAAACTTGCACAAGCCTCTGAGATAGCCTCATCCACCAGAGGGCAGAAGCAAGAAGAACCACAATCCTGCAGCCTGTGGAACAAAAACCACATTTACAAAAAGATAAAAAAGATGAAAAGGCAGAGGGCTATGTACCAGATGAAGGAACAAGATAAAACCCCAGAAAAACAACTAAATAAAGTGGAGACAGGCAGCCTTCCAGAAAAAAGAATTCATAATAATTAATGATAGTGAAGATGATCCAGGACCTTGGGAAAAAATAGAAGCAAAGATCGAGAAGATGCAAGAAATGTTTAACAAAGACATTTTGTAAAACATAGAAGAATTAAAGAAAAAACAACTAGAAGAATTAAAGAACAAACAAACACAGATTAATAATACAATAACTGAAATGAAAAATACACTAGAAGGAATCAATAGCAGAATAACTGAGGCAGAAGAACGGATAAGTGACCTGGAAGACAGAATGGTGGAATTCACTGCTGTGGAACAGAATAAAGAAAAAGAATGAAAAGAAATGAAGACACCCTAAGAGACCTCTGGGACAACATTAAACACAACAACATTTGCATTATAGAGGTCCCAGAAGGAGAAGAGAGAGAGAAAGGACCCGAGAAAATATTTGAAGAGATTATAGTTGAAAACTTCCCTTACGTGGGAAAGGAAATAGCCACCCAAGTCCAGGAAGTGCAGAGAGTCCCAAGCAGGATAAACCCAAGAAGAAACATGCCGAGACACATAGTCATCAGATTGACAAAAATTTTAAAAAAAGAAAAATTATTGAAAGCAACAAGGGAAAAAAGACAAATAATGTACAAGGCAATCCCCATAAGGTTAACAGCTGATTTCTCAGGAGAAACTCAACAAGCCACAAGGGAATGGCATAATATATTTAAAGTGATGAAAGAGAAGAACCTATAACCAAGGTTACTCTACCCGGCAAGGGTCTCATTCAGATTCAATGGAGAAATCAAAAGCTTTACAGACAAGCAAAAGCTAAGAGAATTCAGCACCACCAAACTAGCTCTGCAACAAATGCTAAAGGAACTTCTCTAAGTGGGAAACACAAGAGAAGGAAAGGACCTACAAAAACAAACCCATAACAATAAAGAAAATGGTAATAGAATCATACATATTGATAATTACCTTAAATGTGAATGGATTAAATGCTCCAACCAAAAGACACAGGCTCACTGAATGGATACAAAAATAAGACCCATATATATGCTGTCTACAAGAGACCCACATCAGACCTAAGGATACACACAGACTGAAAGTGAGGGAATGGAAAAAGATATTCCATGCAAATGGAAATCAAAAGAAAGCAGGAGTAGCTATACTCATATCAGATAAAATAGACTTTAAAATAAAGGATGTTACAAGAGACAAGGAAGACACTACATAATGATCAAGGGATCAATCCAAGAAGAAGATATAACAATTAAAAATATATATGCACCCAACATAGAAGCACCTCAATACATAAGGCAACTGCTAACAGCTATAAAAGAGGAAATCGACCATAACACAATAATAATGGGGGACTTTAACACCTCACTTACACCAATGGACAGATCATCCAAACAAAAAATTAATAAGGAAACACAAGTTTTAAATGACACAATAAACCAGATAGATTTAATTGATATTTATAGGACATTCCATCCAAAAACAGCAGATTACACTTTCTTCTCAAGTGTGCACCTGGAACATTCTCCAAGATATATCACATCATGGGTCATAAATCAAACCTCAGTAAATTTAAGAAAATTGAAATCATATCAAGCATCTTTTCTGATCACAACGCTATGAGATTAGAAATCAATTACAGGGAAAAGAACGTAAAAAACACAAACACACGGAGGCTAAACAATATGTTACTAAATAACCAAGAGATCACTGAAGAAATCAAAGAGGAAATCAAAAAATACCTAGAGACAAATGACAACAAAAACACGAGGATCCAAAACCTATGGGATGCAGCAAAAGCAGTTCTAAGAGGGAAGTTTGTAGCAATAAAAGCCTACCTCAAGAAACAAGAAAAATCTCAAATAAACAATCTAACCTTACACCTAAGGAACTAGACAAAGAAGAACAAACAAAACCAAAAGTTAGTAGAAGGAAAGAAATCATAAAGATCAGAGCAGAAATAAATGAAATAGAAACAAAGAAAACAATAGCAAAGTTCAATAAAACTAAAAGCTGGTTCTTTGAGAAGTAAACAAAATTCATAAACCATTAGCCAGACTCATCAAGAAAAAGAGGGAGAGGACTCAAATCATAAAATTAGAAAGGAAAAGGAGAACTTACAACAGACACCGCAGAAATACAAAGCATCCTAAGAGACTACTACAAGCAACTCTATGCCAGTAAAATGGACAACCTGGAAGAAATGGACAAATTCTTAGAAAGTTAAAACCTTCCAAGACTGAACCAGGAAGAAATAGAAAATATGAACAGACCAATCACAGGTAATGAAATTGAAACTGTGATTAAAAATCGGGAACATATGTATATATATAACTGATACATTTTGTTGTAAAGCAGAAACTAACACACCATGGTAAAGCAATTATACTCCAATAAAGATGTAAAAAAAAAATCTTCCAACAAATAAAAGTCCAGGACCAGATAGCTTCACAGGTGAATTCTATCAAACATTTAGAGAAGAGCTAACACCCATCCTTCTCAAACTCTTCCAAAAAATTGCAGAGGAAGGAACACTCCCAAACCCATTCTATGGGGCCACCATCACCATGACACCAAAACCAGACAAAGATACTACAAAAAAAGAAAATTACAGACCAATATCACTGACGAATAAAGATGAAAAAATCCTCAACAAAATAATGGCAAACAGAATCCAACAACACATTAAAAGGATCATGCCCTATGATCAAGTGGGATTTATGCCAGTGATGCAAGGATTCTTCAATATATGCAAATCAATCAATGTGATACACCATATTAACAAATTGAAGAATAAAAACCATACGATCATCTCAATAGATGCAGAAAAAGCTTTTGACAAAATTCAAAACCCATTTATCATAAAAACTCTCCAGAGAGTAGGCATAGAGGGAACCTATGTCAACATAATAAAGGCCATATATGACAAACCCACAGCAAACATCATTCTCAATGGTGAAAAACTGAAAGCATCTCCTCTAAGATCAGGAACAAGACAAGGATGTCCACTCTCACCACTATTATTCAACATAGTTTTGGAAGTCCTAGCCACAGCAATCAGAGAAGGAAAAGAAATAAAAGGAATACAAATTGGAAAAGAAGAAGTAAAACTGTTACTGTTTGCAGATGACATGATACTATACATAGACAATCCTTAAGATGCCAGCAGAAAACTACTAGAGCTAATCAATGAATTTGTTAAAGTTGCAGGATACAAAATTAATGCACAGAAATCTCTTGCATTCCTATACACTAATGATGAAAAATCTGAAAGAGAAATTAAGGAAACACTCCCATTTACCATTGCAATCAAAAGAACAAACAAACACTTTTTACTTTTCTTATATTTGACATTTATTCCCTTGCTATACAAAATTTAATTATCTATTTACCACTGTCTCTAATTTCCTTTATAAAAAATTCTTACATTTTATTTTTTAAGGCGGTATTAGTTATACAGAAAAATAAACTGAGCAAAAAGCACAGAGAGTTTCCACAAAACCTCCCCTCTCCATCCCCAGTTTCTTCTGTATTTGACATCTTGCATTAGTGTTGGTACTTCTGTTACAATCCATGAGCCAATATTGATCCTCTGTCATTAACTAAAATCCATAATCTCCCTTCCCCTTGAGTGTGGACTGGATGCAGTGATTCACTTCTAAGGAGTAGAGTGTGGAAGTAATGGTGTGTGACTTCCAAGACTGGTTTAGAAAAGGGGTTGTGGCTTCTTGGATCACTTGCCCTGGGGGGAGCCAACTGCCATGTCACAAGGACACCATGTCAAGCAGCTCTATGAAGAGACTCACATGGCGAGGAACCTAGGCCTCTTGCCAACAGCCATTCGAGTGCACCATCTTGGAAGCAGATTCTCCAGCCCTAGTTAAGCCTTCTGATGACTACAGCCCTGGCCAACATTTTGATAGCAACCTTATGAGAAAAGCCAAGCCAGACCATTTACCTAAGCTGCTCCCAAATTCATGAGTCACAGAAATGATAGAAGATAATAAATGTCCATTGTTATGTAAGCTTTTGGTTTCAGGAAAAATTTTTCACTGTCATAGATAACTAATACCCAAGGAGAGGTGATTTGTCAGAAAAGTCCCCTCCAACTCTTCAAACATCATAAAAAAAGGGGAAGATGGGAAGAAAACAAAGAAGTAAGGCCTGCAATTTATGGAAGCATGGGAAGAGATAGAGCAACAGACACAGGAGCTCTGGGCTCAGGTTTAAATCATGTCACAAGATCTTGAGAAAAAGTAACATTGATATTCTAGGCAAAATACTGTTATTTTAATGTTGTAATAATTTAAAGTTTAAAGAATCTTTTTTTTTTTTTTTTTGGCAAACTCTGTTGGTGTTTAGGTTTATCTAGTGAATACATCCATCTACTCAACTTCCAAGCTAGAAACCTGGGAGTTAGGTAGACTCTGTCCTATAACTTTCTCTTTTGCCAGCTGGACATGAGGTGCTGTTGATTTCACAACTGAATTATTTCCAAATCTGTCCCCTCTCTTCTTACCTCTGCCAGCTGCTTTAGTTCCAGCACTTACTGCTTACAGCTCAGAATTCTGCAACAGCCTCACAACCACCTTTATGTGTTCTTTACAGTGATATCAGAGAGCCTTTCTAGAACACAAATCTAACCTTGTCATCCGTTTCTCAGGGTGAAGTTCGAACTCAGTAACTCCACATGGAGGCTTCATGATTTGGCTTCAGACTGTCTTTGGATTTCATTTCCTGATCTTCTCATATTCTCTCTTGTGTCACCAGACCTAAAAAGCCGGCAGTTCTCTTAATACAATTAAGAGATTGCTTTCATACCTCTTTCCTATCGGTGCAAACGCTACCTCTGTTACTTACACGTGGCCTTGTCTTCTCGAAGTCTCCACAGCCTCATCTAGAAAATAAGGGCAATCAGAGGATATTAATCTATGATCAACAGAGTTGTTTGGATGATTAATGATATAATGCATACATAATAAATGCTTTATAAATGTCTGTTATCTGCAGAAGATCTTCCCTCTGCCTCCCCCTCTCCCCTTCATTGTATGACCAACTCCTACTCTTTTTAGGATGTTAATACCTTGGGAAGGCCTTCATGCAACCTCTAGGCTGATTTTGATGCTTCCTTTTTGTGTTTCTATAACCCACTGCCACAGTACCGACGATCTAACTAATTTTCTTCATTATTGCTTTTTTTTTTTTTTTTTGGTCAAGCTCGATCTCTTTAAGTTTTGTCCTTACTGTATATTCACTGCTTAGCATCTGGCCAGAGTGTATTTAAAGAAAAGGTTTACTAAATAAATGAATGCACTCAGGATGACCAAATAAAACTGGAAACTGTCTACACCTGTAGCTTAATTTAATTGTACTTTTATACTTTTGTGTTCTTAAAGTAGACGAAAATCAGTGAATACTCACCAAATTATCCGTAACTTGGTTTTGAAAACATATCTAACTTCGGTTACAAGACTTTGTAGTAACTATGCTTAATCCATCCTGTAGGAGATATTTGACTTAACAAATCCATTAAACAAAGAAACAGACAAACTGGATACCAGGAGTCAAAACTTGAAGGAAACTAACTAATAGCCAAACAAGCGTAAAGGTTTTTCTGTTATATATACACCATAATATTAGACAATGTAGTGCGTTAATGTATCTATAATAGGAATGACATTATCAGTGTTTTATAATGTGTATCAAAACTATTAGATAAAAACTTAAAGTTTGATTTTTATATAGTATGGTTTCACTCATTATGTTTTTTGATGAAACATTTTTTGACTTGTTGTATTTAAAATTGGCAAAATCAAATAATCTACAAGCAACCTATTAAGTATAAATCCCTCTTACGTATGTTTATATGCAATTCAAATCCACTTGCTCCAAAAATACTTGTAGGTATAGTGTCCAAACATATGGCAGTGGATGTGGTGATGTGCCACCCAGGTCCCCCTCAGAACTAAAACACTAATTCCCTTTGCTGTCAGGCCTCTCTAGAAACCGCCCTTGACAGAGGAAAGCCACCTTTCCCAAGGTCATGCCCCACCCCCACGGGGCAATCTGCATTCAGTGACTGGTGCAGTCAGGGGTCAAACATCTCAGCAAACTCCTTTCAAGTCGGGTCCATTTTGAAGGACCACACAGCCTCAGAGCAACCAGAGGGCTCTGTTGAGGACTTTGTTGTGTCTGTAACACACTCAGACTGTTGTGGCATCCTTCTCTCTTCCAAATCCTTCCTAATAAACTTTCTGTGTGCTAATCCTTGTCTGGGTGTTATCTTCATGGGCAGCCTTTTCTAGAGCATGTGTTAAATCCTCAATCATTAGCTTGATTGAATTTCTGTAACGACATATTTGACTTTTTATACCACACATGTACTTCTTAGAGCACACATTCCAGTCACTCATTCACTAATTCATCTAATGTATCAGTTCACTAATTCATCTCTTTTTTTGGTGATACTACCTTTTGTGACATTTTTTAAAGTATTTGGAAAACAATGTAATAGTCACACTACTTGGCTAAAATCAGAATAGCCCTATTTCATTCATTCTGAGATGAATTCTTTGCTTTCCCCACATTGTACCATCTCTGCAGTGAGGATGTTTCATATAGTTGATAGCACCTCACCACCTCTGTTGGCCAGACAAATTCATATGGTAGTTGTCATGGCCTGTGAAAGTACAAACCTGCTTGTTATTCTTGGTGACAGACCGGACAATCGAAACCTTCTAATAACTCGGTTGCTAATACCATTTAGAGACTATTGGAAATAATGTGAATCCTCACAGTTGACCTTTGTTGATATTTTTTGGTAAGATTTAGAAAGCTCCTGTATCAAAACTTGCAGGATGGTTTCTAACTTCTAAGGTAATCATTGATGTAAACAGAGGATAGTAATGAGTAATAAAACCATTATGTAATAGATTGTTGAGGGAATGAGATATTGACAAGGTCTTGGAGTATCTCTCATTAGAGAGTTATGAATTTTAAGGGCAATATTACCTTTATAATGAGGATATAGTACCCATTTGATTAACCAAGTAATTAAGCCCAGCAATACCAAAAGTGGAATAAACTGGCACTATTTGTCTCCTGATGTGATGCAGTTAGACACATACAACATCATCTATGCAGCATTTTACCAAAAATGTTTACCCAGATTATAATCATGAGGAAACCTTTAGGCCAATCTGCAATGTGAGACATTCTATAAGAAGGCAGGCTTTGTCTTTTCAACAACGTGAATGACACACACACGCATAGAACGTGGGAAACTATCCCAGATTAGAAGAGACTCACAAATATAATTATCAACTTGATTGGACCTTGGATCAGGGGAACAGGAAGCTACAAAAGACCATTTGGGGACAGTCAGGGAAGCTTAAGTACGGATTGCATGTATTACTGATTTAACGTAAATTTTCTTAGATTGGATAATGGTATTGTGGTTATGTTGGACAATGTTCTTATCTAAAATACTAAGGGGTGACATGTCCTGATGTATGACTCCAATTCAAATGGTCCATCAAAATCTAGGTGGAGAAAGACAAAGCAACTGTGCAATGTATGCAGTATATCAGGATTTTCAGGGATTCATTGTATAATTCTTTTTAACTTTCTTGTAGGCTTTATCATTTTCAACTTAAAAAGTTGGAGAGAGATAAAACCATATATGTAGAATATACACACAGATACTTGCACGCAAACTTGAAGAATGATGTCAGCAGCTTGGAAGAAAATCCTGAAGACAATCACAGAGCAATCCCAAGAAATACTGTCTCATCACGGCTCTTCATGGGATGGAATTTGAGATTGTGTGTAAAATCATACACGGACGACACCTAATCAAACAAGGAGGTAAAAAATTTCTGGGAATACCTTCACAAATTTTTTGTTCATATTTTCATTTTTACGTGTGCTCAAGAGTGCTACATGATAAACACAATGTCTAAATAATCCTAAAAGAATTTTTAATAAAATACAATGTAAGTAAAGTCAAATAAAATACTGTATAAGGGAATAAGAGGATTTTCAATAGTTTAATTGGCAGAGTTCTTCTTTCTTAGTGATCCATAAAATAATGGTGTACTTTGTAGTTAGTTGATGGCATCTTAGACTGGATAAAGTATAGTCAAATAACTGCAGTATACACTTCTCAAATGATTTTGGTGTATGAAACAGTGACCCCCATGAATGTCATAATAACAAAATATTTTGCAGAATGAATTCTTGGCATTAGTCCAAATATCAACATCAACAGCTTTGATTGCCAAATTGTGCTTAAATTATATACCAAGGATTATCTATATGCAATGTAAATTGTGGTATTTCCTATTTTGAGTTAAGGGAAACACTTAGCAAAAGCAAAACACAAAAAAGCAACCTAGTAACAACAGAGCCTGCCATTTCTCACATTTAACAATTTTTTTTTTTTTTTTTTGGTGAACATTTTAAAACATGCACATTTGTAGACAGAATAGAACAATTAGGGAACTTCCCTGGTGGCACAGTGGTTAAGAATCCGCCTGCCAATGCAGAGGACACAGGTTCAGGCCCTGGTCCAGGAAGATCCCACATGCCATGGAGCAACTAAGCCCGTGCACCACAACTACTGAGCCTGGGCTCTAGAGCCCATGAGCCACAACTACTGAGCTCGCATGCCGCAACTACTGAAGGCTGTGTGCTAGAGCCCAAGCTCTGCAACAAAAGAAGCCACCGCGATGAGAAGCCCGCACACCACAACGAAGAGTAGCCCCCACTCGCCGCAACTAGAGAAAGCCTGCACGCAGCAACAAAGACCCAATGTGGCCAAAAATAAATTAGCTAATTAATTAATTTAAAAAAAAAGAATGGAACAATTAAACTGCAAGTACATCATGCAGCTTTGACAATCACTAACTGTATATCATCTCTTTTGAAATTATTCGAGAAAGTGACTTACTTAAAGAAAATGGTAGGGTCCAGTCCACCAACAGATGAATGGATAAGGAGGATGTGGTACACATATACAATGGAATATTACTCAACCATAAAAAGGAATGAAATAATGGCATTTGTAGCAACATGGATAGACCTAGAGATTATCATACTAAGAGAAGTAAGTCAGGTAGAGAAAGAATACGTCAAATATATCATATCAAATATCATATGATATCACATGTGAAATCTAAAAAATGATACAAATGAACTTACAGAACAGAAACACACTCACAGACATAAAAAACAAATTTATGGTTACCAAAGGGGAAAGAGGGTGGGGAGGTGAGGGGGAGGAATATATTAGGAGTTTGGGATTAGTAGGTATAAACTACTATACATAAAATGGATAAACAACAAGGTCCTACTGTATAGCACAGGGAACTATATTCAATATCTTGTAATAAAGTATAATGCAAAAGAATCCTAAAAAGATTCTTAAAAGGTATATATATATCCTAAAAGACATATATATAAAACTGAATCACTTTGCTGTACACCAGTGTACAGCAGTGTACACCAGTTGTTTACAATACAACGTTGTAAATCAACTATACTTAATTTTAAAAAATTAAAATTAAATACGAAGAGAAAATGGTAGGGTCAAAAGGTTTCCTGGAATTTCTTCTGGATCTTTGAGTTTTAAATTTGTTTCCTTAGTAAACCTTGGATGAATATGTATTTGAAATATATGTATAAATATGTCGATATACATATGTGTCTGTATAGATACATAGATGTAAAACATACATACCTATGCATATATATGTATGTTTGTGTTTGTATTCTGTAGGTCCTATTTCATTGTGAGGAGCTAAAGAATGGGGATGATTTGTTCTAGGGAATTAAGGCCTCGAAACCAAATTTAAGATTACAACCATTCTAAGCTTTTATCTTTGAATTTCCTAAAATCAAAGGCAATGAAGATAATTCAGAGAAAATCTTACAGTAAATAAGAAAATGATTAAAATAAACATATATGAAACATGGAAGCTTCTGTCAGGATATAGCTTGGAAATCTGAAATAAACATTGGTTCTTATTCTGTGCTTAAAAACGTAAAACTCCTGGTGATTAAATTCATCATACAGTTGAGTACATTTTCCTCTGAACTGATTTAACAGGTTTCACGTGTCACCTCTACTCCTAATACTCGGTATTTTCTTCCGATTCCAATTACAAAGATTCTGTAAATTGAATTCTGGTTATCTGGATCTTTATTCTTTCTATGTATATGTATGTATATATTCTTTATATGTGTATATATATACACACACACACGCATATATATGCACCTCTGCCTTGCATACCATGCTCTATCTGGTTAATATGCATTCTTCTGTCTCTAAGGATTTATCGATTTGGATGTAGCTGGACCTCTCCAATATAAGTCAGTTTGAAAATGCTATTTTTATCCAGATTAAAGAATTTGGAATTCAGCAAGTCAATAGCATATAGAGCATGTCAGGCTGATTCCCTCCCTGAGTGGTCTTTTCACATATCCTGGGGTGTGGGATAAACTATGTATAGATTATTCAGGTCTGACTGCATTCTATTTTAATTCCGTTTTACGTTAATAGCTATGCAGAATGTCTAAGAGCGGCAAATCAATTGAAGTACAAGAGATGTATTGAATCATCGATTTTGCACACAGCAGTCATAGTGCTTTGCAAGATATAAAATATTGATTAAAACAAACTAAAGCAATTTTTCCACTCTCTTCATTTAAAGATATCTAACATTTTGATTTCACTAGTTAGTTTTTGTGTACTAGGTAGGTACGCAAAAATAATGAGAAATATTTGAGACCCTTTCGATGCCCATCAGTAAGAACCTATGAGACATTTATTAATGTTTCAAAAAATGACTTTTCCTAAATGGTCATCTTTTTATTGATGAGTTGTGCAGAAATAATTTCCCAATTGATGCTTACTTGGCTCTGAGTTTTGGCAGAGTGAGGTTCTGTCCAGATTATATTAAAAACAATCTCAAAAACTGTCACATAGAATCATTTATAAAGGACAATTTTCTTGACAGTTTCACAACGTAATGAAAGAGACCGATCATTAACCAGCTTTACATATTAATGGAGATGCACGTCTCTAAAATGCACGGTTTTCGAATTAAATTGAAATCTTGAAACTAAGCAGACACTCTCAAAATAATTCCAAGTGTTTTACAGGAGTTGAACAAAGGTTAAGGCCCCCGAATTATTTCAGAAATGATAGTTTCCTCTTGGTCCAATTAGGAAACCTGAATGTGGTTATGCTATTGTGGTTCTCAGGACCCTAATTGTACATAAAATCTCTTTCCAAATCATAACACATGTGCTATTTCTAAGTCTCTCTCCATCCTACTAAACAAAAGACAAATTATTAAAATGTGGTGAGATTTCATGCAGAATTGGCAGTCAGCTTAGAGGGCAATAATTTAACACTTGCACCGTGAAGTTAAAATTTACCTCCACTCAGTGTAATTCCACTGACCTGGAGCAGGCAGTTGTATTTTTATTTTACTTTACTTTTATGGGAGCAGAGAGATTTAATTACTTCAGTTTAAACAGAATGGCCCACCACTGACTGTTGACAGGGCCTCTGGTGCGCGAATTATGGCAGATAACGTTACTGTTCCCATGAGCTTCTTGAGAGGTACCCCATCTCTGCTCTTTGCTGAGCTGCACAGAGGGCCCCCAAAGTGCCAAACACTCACCTTCTTGCTAAAAAGAAAGATGCTTTGAAGATCAGACTGCTGCTCAAATCTGCTGCCTCTGTAATTTGCTTTTCTCTTTGGTAAATTCTTGCTTTGGATGGAAGACAAGGTTTTGCCCCTTTTCTTTGTTTGTACAGAGTAATAATAACAGTAAAGTGTAATTTCCTCTTCAACGAGGAGTATGGACGGCTAAATATACATTTTTGTTGTTGTTGTTATAAGAAATAAATCAGAGCTTAGCTTTATTTAGGGTAGGAATGGTCAAACTCCCTCCCCCCCAAGCAAACAATCAAACAGATTTATAGCAGTGTATGTTAAATATTCCTATTCCCCCAGCGGCTGTTTCTGGAGCCGTGAACACTGTCTTGATTCCCAGTTAAATAATAAGTCCAGATTTTACTGCTGTTGAATTGAGGTACTATTCAGATTACTGTGTCTGAGCAGAAAAATATGGAAAGAATTAAACTGTAAACGTTTGCTATACAACCACATGTTTTAAAAAATACCTTAAAATGTATAGAATGCATATCATTAAGTATTTACATTTTAAGAAATTTTTTTTTAGTTTTTATTAATTTATTTATTTTTGTCTGCATTGGGTCTAAGTTGCTGCACGCGGGCCTTCTCTAGCTGCTCTTTGTTGTGGTGCATGGACTTCTCATTGCAGTGGCTTCTCTTCTTGTGGAGCACAGGCTCTAGGCATGGGGGCTTCAGTAGTTGTGGCACATGGGCTCAGTAGTTGTGTCTCGCGGGCTCTGGAGCGCAGGCTTCAGTAGTTGTGGTGCGCGGGCTTAGTTGCTCCATGGCATGTGGGATCTTTCCGGACCAGGGCTCGAACCCATGTCCCTTGCATTTGCAGGCAGATTTTTAACGACTGCGCCACCAGGGAAGTCCCAGTATTTACATTTTAAATGCATTATACTGTTAGAGCAAAATACGGATGGCGGACATTGTTTCCCTCTATCAGAGGCAATGCCATCTCATTGCAAAGTACCCCTAGGGCCAGCTGCACGGTTTGTGACCTTTGCAGTCACAGGGGGCCCTACTTGTAGAGGCCCTCACATTTGGTCTAATGCTCTGCTGTCCCTGTCTGGAAATTCTTAACCATTTTTGAACAGGGAGCACTTCATTTTCTTTGCACTGGGACCTGCAAATTCTGGACTGGTCCTGGGTCTCCCTAACCGTACACTGTTGCTGTAGTTCACTGGCTTACTTTTTCCTTCTTCCTCCAAGCGTGTTACATGGTTCTTGTCTGGGTTATGGGGTTTAGCTTGTTTTTACCTTTCTGCATTGCTTCTTCTGTTCCATTTTCACGGTGTTTAGATTATAGCAGACACGAACTTCCTGTGTCTCAGCGCCAGCCATGAATCAGGCTGGGAGCTGGGACCACAGGGCTGTCAGGGGAGCTGCCTGGTTCCAGCTTTAAAATAACAAGTGCTTGACAGCTTAGTTTACATAACTGCAAAATTGTGGCTCTATTCTACAATGCAGTTACATGTGACATAATAACTAGGGACTTAATTTATTTAGGCTTTTTTCCTTGCAATATAATTTCCAATAAATAAATCTCCCAGGGGCAGGAAGATATGACATTTCATAATGCTCACATTTTCCTCCCTCAGTTTGGACCTGTGCTCCTTTCTTGGTAGTGAACAAAATGAACACCACACCTCATAATTTTGCTTTTACCCTACTTGCAACAGCTAATGCACAGGTCTTGTGAGGATGTATGGAGTGCTCACGGACTGTGCTAGAACAAGTTACATTTCATTTTTAATGTTTTTTTTTTCTGTTTTTTTTCCAAAGTATTTTTCTAAGTATCCAAAGCAGCATGGCCGATGATCTGCCAGGGTGTAATAGAAAGCAGAATTTGTCTTTAAGCCACTAGAACAACGTGCAGAAAATTCGATGGCATTTGTACATGTATGTTTTTCAATTACTTTTAAAATTAAAGTTGAAATGTGTAAATGAAAAGAGAGGAAGGTGAAAGTAAATAGTGAAAAACATCCCTTTCCCTCCGGAGGAAAGAACAGTCATTGTCTTGCTTTTATTTAATATGTATATAAGGACAGAGACATCTCGGGCCAAGCACAATGGGTGAGATTGTGCCAAAGAGGAGCTCAATCCCAGCCTTGAAGAGCTGTCTGCCCAGGGCTAGGTCAAGAGTGCATTCAAGGGAAGGAAGTGAGATGAGGAATCTAGAATTCCACTGTGCGGTGAGTGCCAAGCCACCTGCGGGCTTTGAACAATAGCTTTGGATGGGAAATGTTGGAGAAATTCTTCTGAAACGTAGAAAAGTGTATGGTAAGACATGAAGGTTAACAATTGTTATGAGTGTGAGTGCCTGTGAACGAGTGGACAAGGATGAAATTGCCATTAGTGTTTGACAAGTGCTGATTCTTTAGGTAGGAAGTGCTCAGGCCACGGAGAGAAGGATGTTGTGGATAACCATTACGATCTTGAGCAGAAACCTAACCAGAGGACCGGTCCCAGTCTGAGTGGCCAATCAGAGAGGACATCGATGAATATATTGAGTCAGAATTTCTCTATCAAGGGGAATGCTGAAGGAGTCCGTCTTCTTCTCAGATGGTAACCTTGAAGATTCGATGTGAAATGAGCTGTGCTAGACTGAATAAAGTTGTGCTTTCTTGTCTCCACATTTATAACTGTTTAAGTGATATAGTAGATGAAAATATTGGTGGTGGGAAGAGAAATAAAGGCATGTAAGGATGGTTTAAGTTTCGTGTAGCTCCTTCCATGTGTATTTTATTTTCATTGGAGATGCTCATGATCAGGCAGGACAAGATGCCTCATGATGCAGAACAATGTAGGAAGCGAATGGCAGAAAACAGTAAGGGAATAATTTTTGGATGTGTAATTGTCCTTGAAAAACTTTTAAAAGTACTCTAGGAAGAGTAATGAAATCAGCTCTTCAATACAAATGTTGGATACTTGGCAACTCTCTATAGATTCTTATAGAGTCATTCATGTTGACAGTCTCTTCTCTACTGTTTCCAGTCCATGAAATATAACTGATTCTATTCTAGTTATTCTCCTGAGCAAAAAGTAACAGACACCCTCTGCTCACCACTTCACTAGCTCTGCATCTTTTTAAGGTTCTAATTCTTCTCTATTTGATTATCTCTTTTCCATAATGCATAGTATTAGTATATGTAGTTTCTTGGTACACATAAAACAGTAAAAAATGATACAGATAGAACAGCTGTCTTCCACAGTGCATAGTACCAGTATATGTAGTTCTTGGGTACATAGAAAATAGTAAAAAAAAAAAAAAATGATATAGATAGACTAGAGAGTCCAGAAATAAACTCTCATATGTATGGTCAAATGATGTGCAATGAGGCTGCCAAGACCTACCATTCAATGAAGAAAGAACAGTCTTTTCAGCAAATGGTACTGGGAAAACTGGGTATCTACATACAAAAGAATAAAATTGAATGCTTACCTTACATTACATACAACAATTAGTTCAAAATGGACCAAAGATTCAAACATAAGAAGCAAACACTGTAAAACTCTTAGAAGAAATCATAGGGGACAATATCTATCACATTGGATTTGGCAATAATTTCTTGCATATGATGACAAAAGCATAGACAACAAAAGAAAAACTGGGTAAGTGGGGCTTCATCAAAATTACACATTCAGGACAACAAAGGGCACTGCCAACAGGGTGAAAAAACATCCCACAGAATGGGAGAGAATATTTGCAAATCACATATCTGATATGGTGTTAATATCCAGGATATATAACGAACCCCTACAGCTCAATAACAGCAAAACACTGAACAACCCAATTAAAAAATAGCCAAAGAGCTGAATAGACATTTCTCCAAAGAAGATATACAAATGATCAACAAGTACATGAAAAGATACTCAACATCACTAGCCAGAAGGGGAATGCAAATCAAAAACACAATGAGATACCACTTCACATCCATAAGAATGCAATTATAGGTAAAAAATGAGGAATATACAGTGCTGGGGAAGATGTGGAGAAATTGGAACACTTGTGCATTGCTGGTAGGAGTGTTAAGTGATGTAGCCACTGTAGAAAACAGTATGGTACATTGTCAAAAAGTTAAACACAGAATTACTGTGGAATCCAGCAATTCCACTCCTGGGTATATACCCCCAAATATTGAAAGCAGGGATTCAAACACACTTGCACAGCAATGTTCAATGTTCAGCAGCATTATTCACAAAAGCCAAAAGGTGAAAACAACCTGCATGTCTATCCACAGAAGAATGGATAAACAAATGTAGTCTATGTATACAATGGAGTATTTTTCAGCTTTAAAGAGGAATGGAATTTGGCACATGCTACAACCATGGATAAACCTTGAAGACATGTTAACTGCAATAAGCCAGACACAAAAGGACAAATATTATATGATTCTAGATAATTACATGAAGTATCTAGAATAGGAAAATTTAGAGAGACAAAGTAGAATGGTGGTTGCCAGGGGCTGGAGGGAGGAAGGGATGGAAAGTTATTGTTTAATGAGTTTCAGTTTGGGACAATGAAAAAGTTCTGGAGAAGGGTAATGGTAATGATCACACAACATTGTGAATGTACTTAATGCCACCAAATTGTACACTTAAAAATGGTCGGGGCTTCCCTGGTGGCGCAGTGGTTGAGGGTCCACCTGCCGGTGTGGGGGGCACGGGTTCGTGCCCCTGTTGGGGAGGATCCCACATGCCGCGGAGTGGCTGGGCCCGTGAGCCATGGCCACTGGGGCTGCACGTCCGGAGCCTGTGCTCCGCGATGGGAGAGGCCCTAGCAGTGAGAGGCCCGCGTACCGCAAAAAAAAAAAAAGGTCAAAATTGTATAAAATGGTAAAAAACATAAAAAAGTATAGATGGGGAATTTTCTTGGAGACATATTCTTTTTTCTAGCTTTGGCAGGTAATGCTTATCTACCCACTTTTTATTGTTGTGAGCAGGAAACAGGAGTTGTGTATTGCCCACGAGACTTGCTACCTGCTGTAACCAGATCGACTTTATTGACTAACTTACCAATCAATAACCTGCTTTAAAAATAAAGTGAACCCAGTTAAATAATTAATTTGTACATTTAGATATAGCCTGCAGATCTTGACAGCAGTTTTAGAACCAATTAAATCTAAATATCTCTTAAAACTTAACAGTATGTTATTATCTCCTTATCAAAACTGGATTGAAACAGTAAGATCCTAGGCAACGCGCTGGGTAGACACGAAGAAAGTCAAGTGAGACGTATGTACGAAGCTATATGATTTTATGTACACGCATATCCTATCTCCCCAACCAGATTTTGCGTTCCTGAGTGTATAGAAACACTTGGGATCCCTCACAAAGCTTAGCACAAAGCTTTGGATTATTAACTATTCCTCACTCGTTCATCTCCCCATGATTTACCAAATAATGTTCTGCTTGAGGTGTTGGATGAGAGTTAGGGAAACAAAAACGAAAACACAGAAAACAAAACAAACAACCACCAAAATCTCTTGCTTTACTAGCAGAGACCAACAATTACAGTCCTGCTAGTACATTGATGGGGTGAGCAAGGGTGTTAGGGGAAAACCCTGCTCAATCAAGAATATTTGGATAGGGCTTCCCTGGTGGCGCAGTGGTTGGGAATCTGCCTGCCAACGCAGGGGACACGGGTTTGAGCCCTGGTCTGGGAAGATCCCACATGCCGCGGAGCAACTAAGCCCGTGAGCCACAACTACTGAGCCTGCGCGTATGGAGCCTGTGCTCTGCAACGGGAGAGGCCGTGACGGTGAGAGGCCCACGCACCGCGATGAAGAGTGGTCCCCACTCGCCGCAACTGGAGAAAGCCCTCGCATAGAAACGAAGACCCAGCACAGCCATAAGTAAATAAATAAATTAAAAAATATATATATATATATTTGGATAAGTGTTTTGGGGGAATGTAATACCCAGAATGTTCCACAGGATCAGCAAGAGTAGCCAGACAAGTGACTTCATGAAATGGAGCCACAGAAGAGTCAAGGTTACCCAGGCCCCCGGGGAGAGGCCAGATCCAAGTGCTGGAGGTACACCTGCTGCCCCAGATTTCTGCTGTCTACTCATCTCATGAGTCATCCAAAGTGTACTTTGAATCACAGAGATGAAACATGACTTCTGCACACATATTACGCAGAAAAGGTGTTACAAACTTACTTTCAGAAGTCCTTAGTTAAATTTGCCCTTTACCTTTCCTCCCCCGACCTAATTATTTCTTTGAAAATGTTTTCTAGGCTCCACTGTGCCGCCTGGTTACACGTGACAATCAGAGTGGGGGAAGGGAAGGGAAGTAAAGGCAGATGATTATGGATGAACTGACAAGACAGAAGAGTTGTACGTGATTTGTAATTATAATGTTTTTCTTCCCCAGAACTTTAATAACTTAGGCTGTATTACTTCTTCACTAATTTTGTTACCAATAAATATTTACTAAATTACCAAGGTGTCTTCATCTTCAGAGAGGAAAGACCAGGTCTAACTGTAAATAAATCAGTTTTTGCCTGAACATGAATGAACAGCTTAATTTAACAACACACGAATACATTCACACATTGCTCCACCAAGGCCTTCAATTGTAAATATTAAGTATTATGGCATAAGTTTCTTAGATAAGTAGCTTAAAGCAATTTAAAGTATGAGTGGGCTCTGATGAAAGTTTTAGATAGGCTGTGATGTATTTATACAGGCAAAATGGAGGTGGAATTGACATGTCATTAATTTGAAAAAGGTATTCATTTTGGATGTAAATAGAAATGAACTGATTAAAGTGGTATGCCGTATGAACAGAATACGGACACCAAATATTGACTTTGAGGTCCTGGTATAAAACATAATTTTTTATGCTTTTATTTTTATCCATTTATTCAATATACATTAACTGAACACTATGCTATTGCTGAGGTCACAAATGTGAATGAGATACATCCTGGATTCTGGGGTAGACACTAATACGATGCACATAGTAGAGTATGGGATGAGTGAAATAAACAGAGTACTTAAGACAGGACAAAGATAAGTTGGTAGGTAACGCAAAGGAGTTTTATCCAAGGATGTGACATTTGAGCCAGCTCATGATGTATCTCTAAGAAAGAAGAGAGGGAAAAACCTTGCAGTCAGGGAGAAAGTGGATCTTAGAGTCGCTGTTAAAAAATTATAGCAGTTTACAATAAACTGCCTAAATGGTGACGATGCTACCATTCATGATTACGGATAATTTCCTAAATGGCCGACACAGCTCAAAGCATTTTATTTGTATTATCTTTTTTTTAGTCCTTACAGTATGTCTGTGAAATAGATTCTTGAATCAGTTTTCTATTGTGTTCCACCCCCAAACTTGCTGGCTTAAAACAATCACCATTTGTTTAGCTCATGACTCTCTGTGGGTTTGCAATTCAAGCTGGAAGCATTGGGTGATCCTTCGTGTCCCTCAGGCTCCTTCATGAGCCTCTGGTCAGCTGCTGGGTCATTTGGGGGCTGGCTGGTCTGGAATGGCCTCAGCTGTGCTGTCTCGGCTCCGTGTGGTGTCTGGTTTTCTGCGGGGCAGGTTTCTAAGAGAGAGTGGGTGAATAAAAGATTCTTGAAGTCTACGTTCAGAGAGGGCACACACGATCATTTCTTCTGCTTGTCTATGGCCTAAAGCAAGTCACAAGGCCAGCCCGACTCAAGGGGAGGGAAATTGACTCCACCTCGGGATGGGAAAACTTGTAAAATCACATTATCAGTGGGGCACAGGTCCAGGAGGAGTATCATGACCAAGGTTACAAACAATCTTCCCTAGCACTCTTATGGTTTCCACTTCACAGATGAGGAAATGGAGACATAGCCTAAGAGTCTATAAATAGGTGAGACATGACTTATGCATTGAGCTGTCTGATGCCAGAACTTGGACTATGAAATTCATTAAAAAAATAATATGGACTGGTGGATGGCCAGAGGGACGGGTAAATGGATAGAGGTGTGATAAACCAAATAGTGTATAAAGTGAATTGCAGAACCTAGGTGGCTAGGATCCTCTCTAAAATTCTTTCAACCGTTCTCTATATTAGAAATTTTTCCTAGTAAAATCTTGGAGAACAAAAACTTAGATTCTGGGCTTTTGAAACTAGGATGTGAAATAAGGCTCTAGGTTTGAATCTAGGCTCTGCTGCTTGCTAGTTGTGTGATCTTGAGAAACTTCCAGAAAGTTCTCAAGTCTCTGTTCCCCAATCTGTAAACTGGGGGAGAGATTGACATCTAATCCTAAAAGTGCAGATTAAATAAGCATTAGCATTCAAATAATATGAATATGTAAAGAGCTTTTCACATTGTGTGGCAGGCATAGCGCTAAGCATTTCACATGAAAACATTTCAATAAATAATAACTTTCAGGTAAGAACATAAAACACGCTTGGAATCCTTTCAGTTGTTAAAGTTTTCTCTCAGGATATCTACAATAATTCTTACCTGTTATATTCCAACCCGATTGAACAGTCATGTATATTTTTACTGAACACTTAGTTATTTGCCGATTGACTTCAGAATGAGAAGCTCTCTTACTTGACTTACACATTATATTTTTTAAAGAAAGAATTAGCAAGATACAGAAAAATTTAGAATGCTAAAAATTTTAAAACAGTGTATTTTTTGAAGAACCACTGTATCCCAAGATGAAAAGATGCTCATCAGAATTTTATTTTAAGCCATTTAATAGAGGCTTAAATAATTCAAATGTAGATATTGAGAAAGTCTTTCACTCAGCCTTTCTAAGGAATGAAGTACCAACACATACCACATCATGGATGACCCTTGAAAACACTATGCTAAGTGAAAGAAGCCAGGCAGGCATAAAAGACCACATATTACCTGATTCTACGGAGATGAAATGTCCAGGATAGGCAACTCTACAGAGACAGAACGTAGACTAGTGGCTGCCTAGGACCAGGAGTGGGAGGAAGGACAGGAGATGAGGTACATAACTAAAGGCATGGAATTTCTTTTTAAGGTACTGAAAATATTCTGAATTTGGCTCTGACGATGGCTCACATAGCTGTGTATATGTGCACATAAAAAAACTCCTCTGAATTGCACAGTTTAATTGTGTGATATGTGACATATTTCAATAAAGCTGTTACAAAAGAAAGTCTTTGACCAAATATATATAGTAGTGAACACTGTAATGTGTAAGTGCTCAGTAGTTTTTTAGTTCACATGTTTTTCCTCCCAAATATATTCTTACTAATACAGTATTTCTCTGTGAGGCCCACATTTAAAAGTACTATTTTAAAGGAGACCACCTTTTTTCTCTATTTCACTAACATATTTTTCTGTAGATCAATATATTATTCTAACAGCTTATCCATTTAAATTAATCTATAAGATTATTATAAAATTCTAAAAGGTTTCTTGTGAAATACGACATGAATCTGTGCCATTAAAATGGAACTGTAAGAGAGAAAAACAAACATCCAGGTAAAAGGATGATTCAAAATGACTTCCTTTTCAAATTAAAATAGGCCCCCTCAAACATAATAATTTTAAATATAAAAAGTAATTCACAGTATTTTCATGTATAAACCTATCAGTGCTGTTAGCTGACAATATATTCTTACCATTGAAAGTAAAATAAACCTAAAATTTAGTTTCTTTGCTTTTCCATATCATAATACAAAAATATTTATTTTGACAAAGATAAACAAGGAAACTGAGAAGGGAGAAAATCTGGAGCAAAGATAAAACAAAATAGGATTAAATTATTCCTCAATAAAGAGACTAGAAATGTAGATATCAAGGAGAGAATGAAGATTTCTGCAAAATTCATCAGCATTAACTGGGTCTACAAATATCACAGGATCAGTACCCCAGACGGTCCGCTTGGCCTCCACTCTTCCTCCTGGTAAAGCTTTTCCAAGTTTGCTGAGTGATGTCAATGCAAAGTTTTCCCAAACTTCCTGGAAGTTTTACAAGCAATTCACTGGAGATACAAAAAATATCTGGGGCTTTAGCCAACAGCATTCCTCTGTGAATACTGGCTCTCAATTTGCTTTTTATTTTTCTTAATTAGGGTTATGCAATCTTAAAGATTTACAGTTAAGGAGACAAGCAAAATATAAAATTTAAAGAAGAAGTAACAAATATGAAAATGATCATTCCTTTTAACCCTACTGTGGACAGGATTTTTTTATTCTTATGTAGAAACAGGCTGTTTTTTTCTACATGAGCATCCTTTTAATTAGCTCTCAGATTAAATCTTAGTGGAGCCTATTAAATGAATGTTTTAATTTAATGGGTTAGTGGGGGGAAGTGTAATTAACGACATTTAAGCAAAAGGGCATAAGTCCTGAACTGGGTGTGAAAAAGGCAAAAGAAAAAATCATGTCTTATTTCTCTCCAAAATTCAATTTTTTTATCACCAGTGTTTTATTCATCGGTTTTCCTTTTTTCGTCCTCGAATTCCATTGTCTGGACACGTCTCAGTGTGAGTACTAAATATGAGATCAACTAGGCATTTGCTGCACCTCAGACAAAATCTTATTCTGGGTTATTAGACAGTGTCTGATGGTACCAACTTTTCTCACGGGTTTAGCAAGCACAGTCTCTGGGAGAGGCTTTTTTGGGGGAAAGATTGGCCAGGAAAAATGCGTGTCCTTCTTGACAGCCCTTCCAGGTTGGATGTCCCTGAACGTATATGGGGTGGTGTCCCTTTAAGCACAAGGAAAGGGCAGGTCCCGCTGTTATCCTTGACCCTCTGACAAAATAGTCAGGCGCTGTTTGTAAAAGAGCCAAGTAATTAAAAGTATCCCAGGGTTATGGTGAAATAGGGCAAGTAAAACACACTCCTGGATACCAGCTCTCTTTCAGGACCAGCTCTTTTGTATTTTCTCTCTATTTTGTTTTCTTCTTTATTTCAATTTTTCATGGCACAGTTTCCCCTCTCTGACATTGTTCTTCTCTGTCAGTTGGCAAAATGATAAGCTCCATTATTACTGCTTCTCTAGCTGGAGGCCTGGAGCTATTTGCTTCCAATCCTCAAGTCACCCCAAATTCCTGAGCTGTATTTTTTTTCCCTCTCAATTTCAGGAGAAATTATTAAATAGAATAGGAACGGGTATAGGAATAGAGTGATTCGGTTACACAGGGAACCGATGAGACATTTCTCACCATTTCATGTGTTTTCCTTTATGATGATGTTTCTAGCAGAAAGGGAGGCTTGGGGTGCTCTCCTTGGCTTCCTCCAGGTTGACCATAGATCCCACTTAACCCAAAACCATCTGGGTATATGCATGTTGTGACGGCTTAATGATTAATCGTTTGTCTCTCCGCTCTCAAAAGCGTCCTGAATTAGATGATAGTGGTCGCCCTAGTTATCTCTCCTGTTGAACTGTTGGGTGACTTCCCCATAAATAGAGAAATTAGTTCTAATTTAGTTTAGAGAGTTCACAAGCCATTCTCTAATTAGTCACCTTCACTTCTGTTAGGAAATAACTATTTGTACCATTAGACTTTGAGATCGAAACAATTTGTTCCTGTTCAGATACTCCCCATATCTCTAAATGGTAGTATTTGGGAGCAGTAGAATACACAGGCTTTGTGTCATGTAGTGTGGGTTTGAATATATTATGCCACTCAATAACCTTGGGCAACTCATCTAACTTCTCTGAGCCTAAATTTCCTTTTGTGTCATATGTACCTAAAAAATGATTTCCACTCTGGATTATCATGAAGATTAAATAATAGATGGTTATAGTTGTGCAATTATTGTAATCCATATATCCATCCATCCATCCACCCATCCAGATGTTTTATCCTTCTATAGATTATTTAAGCACCATGCCTAACACTACAATTCAAAGTGATTTAAAATAATAAGAATGTATTATGTTGCTTAGACAAAGCTCTAAATTTAAATAATGCGTGGTTAATTTATTTCTTAAGTTGATTTCATCCTAAGGCAGGTTCCTCAGGATTGCAACCTGGCTGTAGCAGTTCCAGGCATCACACTCACTCTCAACATCCAGAGACAGAAGAAAGTGCTGCCTCTATCTTGTGTCTCTATCCTATGTCCTTGTGAGGAAACTTTACCCAGAGGCTCCAATCACATTTCCTCTCCCTCCTTCTTGGCCCGAATTATATTGCATGCCAATGAACTTGTCTATTACTGGTAAGGAAAACAGTAACCTCAAGATGAGTTGGCCAAGGGACTTCCCTGGTGGTCCAGTGGTTAAGACTTTGCCTTCCAATGCAGGGGGTGTGGGTTTGATCCCTGGTTGGGGAGCTAAGATCCCACATACCTCGTGGCCATAAAACCAAAACATAAAACAGAAGCAATACTGTAACAAATTCAATAAAGACTTTAAAATTGATCCACATCAAAAAAAAAACAACTTAAAAAAAAAAAAAGATGAGTTGGCCAAGATGCCCCTTCCTGGTTGGAGAGAATTGGGAGTCTGATTAAATTAGGGACCTGTGTGCCTGCAGGAGGATGTGCATGTGCCCGGGATGGATATAGCCTGGGCATCTGGGTATCTGAATTCCAGCCAAGGATGTGACATCAGATTTCTTTGTGAACTTGAGAAAGTCATTTTCCCACCCTGTCTTCCATTTATCTCTGTGTAAAGTGTGGTGTTGAGTTCCTAGTAGTAGAAGGTCTCTTCAGCTATTAACATTGTGCTTGGGCTACTCAAAAACTACAGTCCTAAATTCACATGGACACCCTTCCTATTTTATAATCTATTTCACTTTCCCACACAATTTTTAGATACTGATGAACTGATAAGGGTACTAGAATAAGAGTTAGAAGACCTGGTTTCAAGCCCAGATTCACTGAATAATGCTGTGACTGCAATTCATTAATGAAAAACCTCTCGGTAAGCTGTAAAGAGCTGTACAAATCCAGATGATGGTTAGACTGCATTTGACAAACTGGTATGATTAAAAAACACACTTTCTTTTTCTACAATTCTGGGTCCCTTTTGGAATTAGTTTGCATGACTAGCTTGGGGATGGTACAACACTCAGGACTGTACCTTGAACTTGTTTCCACAACTGCTTTTTGCTCCTCCTGGAATGGGGGTGTTAGAGAGACAGAAAAGGGGAGTTTTGCTTAATTAATCCACTCTTCCCAACATGTTCACTTTTACAAATGATTTTCACATACCAAGTTTAACCTTAGAACACGAAGATGTTTGCATGACTCGTATAAAGTTATCAGATCAACAGTAGTAGTGACAACCTGCTGTTGCCCAGTACCACGCTTTTTTAATTGAAATATAGTTGATTTACAACGTTGTGTTGATTACTGCTGTACAGTGAAGTGATTCAGTTATACATGTATATACATTCTTTTTGTAATATTCTTTTCCATTATGGTTTATCATAGGATATTGAATCTAGTTCTCTGTGCTATACAGTAGGACCTTGCTGTTTATCCATCCTACATATATAATAGTTTACATCTACTAACCCCAACATCCCATTCCATCCCTCCCCAAACCCCCTCCCCCTTGGCAACCACCGGTCTGTTCTCCATGTCCGTACCACGCACTTTCTATCATTCTTCGTCCTTTAACATCCAGGTTGAGACGTGGCCTTTAGGAAGTGACCACCCAGACTCCACTTTTCCCTGGAAGATGTGCTGTGGCAAGTGTGAGGGTGTGGTTGCTTCTTTCCAGCAACATAAGAGTGAAGGGGGAGGGGCAAGGAGTGTGATGCTGTGTAGCGCCGCGCACCTCCCTAGTGGAATTCTGTTGCGTGAGGAGGCCGCATCTCCAGGAGATGCACATTGTGGGCTGAACACTGAGGGACCAGCGCACTGACTGAGTCGAAGTGCTTTGTGTCTCGGAAGCTCAGCTTCCTCATGGAAAAAAAGTGTGTGTGTGCATGCATGCGTGTGTGTGTGTGTGTGTGTGTGTGTGTGTGTGTATGCATGTTAAGGGTTGATAGGGCTTGGGGTGGAATGTGAAAAATAAGTAGATCTCCAGCCTCTTCCCAGAGCTAGCATTCTAACATTCCAGGTCCTTAAAGAGCTACCCTGCAAAGGGCGAGCAGATTCAGGGAGAACTGCATTGTGAAGAACTACAGTTTCAGGATGCTGTGGACCAAATGACAATTAGAGTGAAGGACACGTGCTCAGACAGCCGATAACTGCGACCAGCGGGGCACCATGTGGCAGTGCTACGGGTGACGGGGCAGCTGCCGAGAGCGGCGCCAGCGGCAGGGAGGCTCCAAGGGGTCCACGTGCCCACCGAGGATGCTCTGGATGTCGCTGACAGGAGCCACCTTCAGGGCTGTACCTGGGACTGTCACAGAGGACAGCAGGTTGAGTTCATGCCAGGAGACGGACTCGGCATGAGCCTTCCCTATCTGTTGTCTTTCTAAAAAGTGCCCGGATTTTTCTTTATGCTTCATCTTCTTTTCTTCTGATTTTGAATGTCTGAAACCATCTTAATAAAGGATCACATTTCACCTTTTTTTTTTTTTCTATCCAGGTGGGTGAGGGTCTTGAAAAATAAATCTTGTTAAAAAATTAAACCATATGTATTTATTCAGGAAGCTCCCTGAGAAGGTCAACAAGTGGCACTGAGTTCTCAGCTGTCACAGTCCTTGTTATCAGCCTCGTCATTTGTTTTTTTTATCCTCTTTCCCGTCTTCTGGTCATTTTTCTGCTCATTAGCTACTTGAGCTTAGGGTGAACAAGAAATGAGATGGAATTTTAAACCTGTCAAATTGAAGTCTGGTTAACAGCCTTGTGGAGGTATAATGGGCAGAGAGGAAGGAATAAATTCTATTATCTGGTAGGAATAGTAGCTGCAATAGAAAAATTAGTCTTAACTTACTTTTCTTTCCCTGACGTTGGTAACTGATCGTGGCACAGTCTCCAGTATCACCTAGGGGTGAATCCAACTCTTCAAAATATAGGTTCAAAGAATTATAGATACCAGAGCCCCAAGAGGGCATACCTATCAACCACACCTCTCAATTTATAGATAAGGAAACTATGATCTGAAGATATAAAGAGACTTACTTTTAGGTTTAGAACCGTTGTCATTTATGGAAGGCTAGTGAGGTTTGAGGTCACAGTCCAAAACCCCAGTGTGACAGCCCTTCCACCATGCTACCTTGAATTGCCAAGGGTCAAAGTGTTTGTGACAAAAAAGACCCAACTGGAGCACATTTATCAAAGACCACTGAAAGCAAATTTGTTGTTAAGGCTTTTGTAAGTTATCGTTCCCCTCAGGGTACCAAGGGTATCTTTAATCTCTGTATTTCCAAGGCCAACCATAGCTCTGATGTGGAGTAGGTTCTCATTAACTATTTGGTTAATGAAATGAGTATTTTATGTTGTGTTCAGTTAAAGATTTTAAAACTATGTATCAAGTTTTCATAAATAAGTACCCGTAGAATTAGAAATATTCATATTTTTAGGATCCAAAAGAGTCAAGTTGTTGATGTGATTGTCCTTTTTCATGACGCGATTTTATTGTCACGTATGAGGCTATGTCCTTGGTCCTTCCAAGTTATCACAGAAGCAGCAAGACTGCTCAATACATGACAAACGTTGTGAATAGAGTTTCCTTTTCATTCTTTTATTTTTATATCTAATACTGAGAAGGTAATTATTGAGCCAATAACAGCCCATGACCCTCCCAACAAGTTTTTCTTTGGATTATGTCACCATCGTGATTTTAGTATTTAACTGACATTACAACTCAGTGAAACAGTAACCTGGATTTTTTGACATCATTCTGTAAGAGCATCTCGGTGAGCTATAAATTGCACAGACTTTAAATCAAAACATAACTGGCTTCAAATGTTTGCTCTGTCACACACTGACTGTGTGGCCTGAAACAACCTTAGTTTCCTCACCTGGAACAATGGAGCTTAGAACCATCCTTGCCCGAGTCAAGAACAGAGGGTTCTTTTGAGGATTAGATTTAAAAATCACATGAAGTCTTAGAAACATCCCATGAGGCACGCTGCCTGGCACATAGCAAATGCCTAATCAATGTCTGATGGATAAATAAGTGGTGCTCAATAAATGCTCTTCTTAAAGTTCTTAAAGTGGGAGCCATTTGTCTGTAAGCAGAACTTGCCAGATAAAGTACCATCTTTCCCTTTTTTCCCTCTGCCTCTGCCGAGGTGGAGGAGTGATCTCTCCCCTGTCAGAGAGGTTAGGGGAGAAGACAAACGGGAAAGACATTCTCCGTTTAGCCCTCAGCCTATTCGCACTGGGCTGGGTGAAAATGCAGCGCGGCTTCTGGGGGGTTTGCTCTTTTGTTGGACCCTGGGGGGAAGAGATGAGTTTTACATCTGTTGCTGGCTGTGTAACATTCAGCTAAAGAGGTGCCTCTCCGCTGGAAGACGCTCAGGCATCCTGGCTGTCGGTCAAACAGCTCTTCCTCTGTATGCTCGGGTTCGCCCCGGAGATTCCCATCTGAGATGTTGGCTATTGCAGCTGTGAGAGTGAAAGCAGCTGATAGAAGAAGCAGAATGCAGAAACTGAAGCCCTCACATCCCCAATTGCACGATAAACCCTCACAACCCTAATTGCACAATAAAATAGGGAAGGTTGGGCTTAGGAGACGTAGAATGTCACTCCTCGGGGTTTGGCGGGGTCCCTCACCAGCCGGGCGGCACAAGGCCCAGAAGGGCCCAGCCACTGGTCTAGGCTTCAGGGAAAAAACAGGCAACAGCAATGCCCTGGTCACTCCCCCAAAGCCTCTGGGGGTTTCTTAATAGGGATCTCTTGGGCTTTGAGTCGAATGCAGTCACAGTGGTTGACCGTCTAATCTGCCTTTCAGAAAGAGTACCCTGCACATCACGGAGGGAAGACGATGGAAGGCCCCTGAATCCAAATCCAGAGGCTCACATAACAGGGTTTTCAGTGGGTTCCCAGATCTGAGGCATGAGGCTGCCGGGGGCGGGCGGCAGAGAGGTAAGTTGAGGCAGCAGCGCCTCCTGTTGTATAAATCCCAGCCCCTGCAGAAGGGATCCTGCTCCAGGGAGAAACGACGATTTGGAGTGCTCAGCTTCGGGGATTTGGCCTTCTGTGGAACTGCCCCACTGACGCTGACAGCTCCAGCGTTCCCAGTGTGCAGCGGTGGGATTAGAAATCCTTCTCCTAGCCAAGATTGCTTCCAACAGCTGAACTCAGAGCCCTCTCCCCGCCTCCCACCTCTGTTCCATTTCTTGCTGGAGACCATCTGAAAGGGGAGTTTAAAATGACTAAATGTCTTTTGGGTAAAGAGCTTTGACTTTTCCAGACTGAACTGCCAAAGACCTTCAGGAAATTAAAGAAAGAAAGAAAAAGTGAGATGCTCTGTCTGGTGAATGGCATTTCTCGAATTTGGTGGCTGTAGGGTAGTATTTGCCTTGGCAC
Organism: Grampus griseus; assembly: GCF_964374135.1. Taxonomy (NCBI): domain Eukaryota; kingdom Metazoa; phylum Chordata; class Mammalia; order Artiodactyla; family Delphinidae; genus Grampus; species Grampus griseus. The sequence goes on from NC_139018.1 coordinate 167,522,803, forward strand.
ACAGAGTTAGAATGCTGAGCAGTAGAGTGAAAATGGGGTGACAGGATAAGGGCAATGAGAGGAAGCAACTCCATTGTGAGATAGCTGGCCTCTGAAAATCGGAGAGTTCGTTCCCCCAGAGGAGGGAAACAGGAATATTACCTCATTGCAAAACAGTCACTAAAATATAATTGGGTGCTGCACAGATGACAGAAGCTCACAGCTAGCAATGTCTAACTTCATTTTCAGTGAAAGTTAAAAGCAAAATCAATACCCTGATGAAAAGCAATAATACAAATTAGAGAACAATGCAGAAAGCTTTTCTGGGAGGGTTTAGAAGAAAAAAAGAAAGAAAGAAAGAAAGAAAGAAAGAAAGAAAGACAGAAAGAAAGAAAGAAAGAAAGAAAGAAAGAAAGAAGGAAAGAAAGAAAGAAAGAAAGAAAGAAAGAAAGAAGGAAAGAAAGAAAGAAAGAAAGAAAGAAAGAAAGAAAGAAAGAAAGAAAGAAAGAAAAGAAGGAAGAAAGAAAGAAAGGAAGGAAGGGAGGGAGGGAGGAAGGAAGGGAGGAAGGAAGGGAAGGGAGGAAGGAAGGAAGGAAGAAAGAAAGAAAGAAAGAAAGAAGGAAGGAAGGAAGGAAGGAAAGTAAGAAAGAAAGAAAGGAAGGAAGGAAGGAAAGAAAGAAAGAAAGGAAGGAAGGAAGGAAGGAAGGAAGGAAGGAAGGAAGGAAGGGAGGGAGGAAGGAAGGGAGGAAAGTAAGAAAGAAAGAAAGGAAGGAAGGAAGGAAAGAAAGAAAGAAAGAAAGAAAGGAAGGAAGGAAGGAAGGAAGGAAGGAAGGAAGGAAGGGAGGGAGGGAGGAAGGAAGGGAGGAAGGAAGAAGGACTGCTTACCATGCTCTTCAGATCCTGTTCTTGGAAAAATGCAGCTGGACGGGGACTTGTTAAACAGAGGGTCTTCTTGGAGACACAGCAGAGGATGTGTGATGCTCATGAGCTGGAAACTTCTGGCCCAAAGATCCACATGCCTGTCGATCTGTATTAAACTAGAACAATGCGGAAGCAGCATTAGTCCAGCTCATCCACACACGCACACCAACACTTCACACCTTTTCAAATGTATGTCAAAGAAAAACGGTTAAAAATATTTTTAAGTAAATACATATTAAGCACATATGAAGTTCAGAGGTAACTTCCCTGGATTTTGGTGTAGGACGTGAGTGGATTGACAAAGTCATTATTCTAGTAATTATTCTAGTAATTATTCTCTATAATTATAGAGGATCAGCTAATTTGAGGCTATTCTGTGCATCATTTTCCATGATCCTGCTCTATATTTTTTGACTCAATAGATCGTCATTTAAATTCACTGAATGATGAAATACCATTTTACTTATAGGTTTATCAAATTCTGCAATGTGGCCAGCTCAGTGCTGGAGGAAAGGCAGTCCTTATCTTACAGGTGGCTGGAGAAGGAATTATTGTACATGCAATATGTAATGAATGTAGCTTGTGGGAGAAGGTACTAGGGCACTAACTTGGCAGTGGGAAGGGCACCCCATAGGAAGCAGCCTCTGTGCTGTACCTTGGAGTCTGAGTCAGAGTGAAAGTGGAAGGACACAGCTCCAGCAGAGGGACAGAGCTTACAGACAGACACGTCAGACCCAAACATCAACGCAGGTGATGGGCAGACATCACTGGGTTTTGTGGTGAATATCTATGATCAGACTTAAGCATTATTTGGCAATGTGCTCCTTGAACTTTAAATTACTTGAGATGGTCTTGTTAAAATGCATTTTCTGATTCATCAGGTCTTGGGTAGGGCCTGCAATTCTGCATTTCTAAGGAGCACCCAAGAGATTTTGCTCATCTGAGGAGGACACTTAGAGTACAGATAACCCAAAACAGCTCCTGCTAAAATACTTAGAAAATCTGCATAAACTATTAAATTAAAATTTAAAAATTCTTTTAAATGTGTGGCTGAGTCCCCAAGAAAATAAACAAAAATCCTCATGGGCCATGAGATAGCGAGCCTGGAAGGTATAAAATAGAGAATAGCAAGCCAAGGCAAAAGCAACCGCTTTGGCAAGATGTGCTAGTCATTGGGACCTAGGAGACATCCAGAGCAGGAGACAGGGCCTTGGACCCCCTGGGTTGAATTCATATCCTTGCACAAAGCCAGGACCTCTGAAGGGTTAAACATCTGTCAAACTGTGCACTGGAAAAATTCTCCCAGGGACACAAGGGAAAAAGGAAGAAGCTCATCCTATTCTATGTAGTAAGTGGAGTTAAAAAAAAAAACTTCTGGGACTTCCCTGGTGGCGCAGTGGTTAAGAATCCACCTGCCAATGCAGGGGACATGGGTTTGAGCCCTGGTCCGGGAAGATCCCACATGACGCGGAGCAACTAAGCCCGTGCGCCACAACTACTGAGCCTGTGCTCTAGAGCCCGTGAGTCACAACTACTGAGCCCACGTGCCACAACTACTGAAGCCCACGCACCTAGAGCTCGTGCTCTGCAACAAGAGAAGCCACCGCAATGAGAAGCCCGCGCACCGCAACGAAGAGTAGCCCCACTTGCCACAACTAGAGAAAGCCCGCGTGCAGCAACTAAGACCGAACACAGCCAAAAATTAATTAATTAATTAATTAATTATTTTTTAAAAAAAGCTTTTGCTGAGAGTTTGGAGTTATTGCCTTTGCCTCCTATGGCTGTGGTTTCCAATTTATATACCCCTCACTCTCTTGGAGGCCCAAAGCTGAGAGATAATTAAACATGGTTCTAGGTCAGGGATTGATCTCAGGTGCCCTCTGCCTGCAGCGGCTTGAAGCAGGATTTCAGTTCCGGACCAGAGACTGAGGTCAGGCCACAGCAGTGAGAGCACTGAATCCTCTCAGAGCAGTGAGAGACCAGTAGTCAGTGACAAGGCCCTGACCCGTCAGCTGTGTAGAAATGAATTTCCACATAAAGACAGAAAGTAGGGAAGCAAGTAAAGTGTTTATTAGGAGGAAAAAGAGTACATGTGGATAGATACACAGGTGGGCTCAGAGACAGAGTCGTGCCCGCATGGTAGCTTGAATCACTTATGTGGGGCATTTCTTCTGGGTTTCCTTTGGCCAATCATCTTGCTTTGCCTGGTTCTGAGTCCGTATTTGGTATATCTCAGGGTCCTCCCATGTGTGCGCGCACATCTCTTAGCCAAGATGGATTCTAGCAAAGAGACCTATGGGTAGGTTGATAGCACTTACTATGGGGTGAGGTCCCCTCTCTTTTGACCTCTGAGGAGCCTTTCTGCGCACGTGTAGTCGGGAAGGTCTCCTTGACCTTGAGAATGAGGTATGTGATCTCTATCTTTTATCTGGGTAGGGCTCACCTCTTCTCTCGCTCCTGCTAGTTCGGAGTATCTGTCCACAGAGGACAATTCCAGCTGTTCCACCTGGGGCCCATTTGTCTCCTGCCTCATGATAACCCCTGAAGCCAAGAGTAAGCCTTACCTCCTCAAGTTGTGTTGAAGGAGAATTCCACAGACAAAATGCCAGTGAAGATGAACTTACAATGGGAAAGGTATGAAAACTACGAATGGGTGATATACCATGAGAAAACACAGTAAACAGCAGGGCTGTCTTCCAAGAACTTCAAACAATAAAGCTCTTTGAAGCTACAAAATAAACATGTTTAAAATGATTAAAGATACCAAAGAAAGGATAGGCATATAAGAACAATCATAAGGATATCTGAAGTGTCTTATCTGCTCTTCCTATAAAGTAAGGCCCAAAAAACCAGATAAGGAAAGTCATTGCCCCTGGGCAGCCCTGAACATCTCTTGGTACAGAGATGTACCTTATCCCAATTTGTTCTGCCGGCACTTAAAATCTGAGTCCTGGTCGCAGAGTGAAAACGAACCGATGTTTTCCCCCATTGAAGTGAGTTTCACTCAAGTTTCCAGAAAGATGTATTAGATAGGCAATTATTTTTGATTTTTAAAAAGCTAAATATATTAGAAACATTTTGCTTATTGTTGTTTCCTAGGGAATCAAAACAGTTCAGTAAGATTACAACTTCCGGTAAAAAGGTGTTTATCATCTTCATAAAAAAAAAGAAAAAATCTTGGATACATGAATGTTAGCAAAATAAAACTCAGCAGGTCTGATTTGCACATATATATTTAACCACTCAATGCCATCTTCAATATTTTTTCAGTCCTTCCTTTCGTCATCTTTGTGCCTTTGTTGCCTTTTTTGTTTCTAACGTGGTAGAATTTTATGCGTACCTCTACGAGGGCACTGAAATCTATTGGCAAACTTAGGCCTACCAGCCAAATCCAGGTCACCTCATGTTTTGTATAGCCTATAAGCTAAGGACGTTTTTTAATGGTCAAAACCAATCAAAAGCATTCTATTTCAAGGAACGTGAAAATTATATGAAATTCAAATTTTAGCATCCATAAATAAAATTTTATTGGAATACAGCTCATTCATTTCCAGCAGAATTGAGCAGTTTGAACAGAGACTCTGAGCCTGAAATATTTACTAGCTGGCTCTTTACAGGAAAAGTTTGCTGACCTTTGATTGTTGCCTTTCATCTTCTTTTCTCTCCTACAAGTGGTTAAAAACAAAAAACTTAGCACTGATTTGCAAAATAATTTGCTTTCTTTACTATACACAAAAACTGGTATGCAGAATGTGGTGTACTGGCATGCTGGCAGCAGAGCTTGCAAAGGGCAAGAGAGTAATGCTGGTTAATATTTAGCATATTAAAGAGAGATGGTGTCTAAGCCTATGGGACCCTCATGTTATGCTATTTTACAAAACATTCTATCCATCTCCCTTAAAAATATGAAGTTGGTGCTATTTGGTTACCTGATTTAAAATACAGCATATAATTGAAAGAACTAATACTATATATTTTTGAAAATATTCCATAATTCACATTTCCTATTCATTCAACCTGGGCATTCCTCCTAACAATGAGTATGAATTAATTATGCTTTGCTATATTGGTTTTACATGGTTTTCTGCCTTCTTCTCTAAATATAGGCAAATCATTTTTATTCATTAGTGTTCTGAAGAAAGAAATTTTAAAAATTAATTACACCAAAAGTTACTATGAGGTTTCAATTTATATAATCCTTAATTAACTATGTATGGATTATTCCCTGTGAGCTGGAGGGAAAAAAAAAAAAAAACACTGAGAAGACAGAAGGCAGGGTTTCAGTCCTTGAGAATTAAAACCTTTGTTAATGACAGGAAAAAAATTACATTAAAGACACAAAGGTGAAACAAACTATCAGAGAAAACACAAAAAGAATGCCAGCTGTCTGAGTTGACCAGTGTAGACCCTCTTCCTTGTTCATACAATATGGTCACCATGGAAAAGATTTAACAAGTCGCTTGACTTAGATAAAAATTGTAATTAGTGTCAGCTTTAGAAATATTGATTAGATATCTCACAGAAATGTAATTTAATTATGGTGGGCTTCACAGCCAAGCATTTGCTGTCAAAAGACATGACCGACTCACCCCATTTGTGTCAAGAGAAGCGTTGTTTCCGTAGGTGAGCATTCCATGTTTCAACACAGGTTTGGTTGGAGTATGTTAGGAGTATCAACATTTTTGAGTAATTCTCAATTGAAAAGAAGCTTTCTAAATTCTCATACTTCTCAGGGAACTACTCAGTTATTAATAAACACTCCAAGGTTTGCATCAAGCACAGAAACAGCCACACTTTTTTATAAATAACTTTATCTAAATATTAGAACAACACAATCTGTTTTCTGATATTTTCAAAGTTACTCATGCTTTCAGTTCTAATCCCCCAAGATACCCAACCCCAATAAAACAATAACTTTGGACTTCTGCTTCCTGAGGCTTTTTACAGATTTGCACTGGCAGTCACCTCCGCTGAGTTCATTCCTTGGGCACTATTTTATTTTATGGAGCACAATCGTAGCCCTGTTTGTTCTGCACCAGAGATTTGACAGTCTGTGGACTATGTCTGCTGCTCTTTTGTAACACAGTAAGATATATTGTAAGCCTCTGGGTGAGAGTTATTAGGTTAGTGCCAGAGCTTATGTGTTTGCCTGTGCTGGGAATAAGATAGGAAAAAAACCCGGCTTTGAATGCTTTTGCTTAGTATTTCTGTTTTGTCTACGAATGAATCAGATTTGTATTATGCAATGTTTCAAGGGGAGAACCCTTTATTTTCCCACAGAGTTTAGAGTGCTAATTTTGCCACTCAAACGTGCTTTCACTCTTGAGGGAGCATCTATTGGATTGAGTCTACAAGTCAGGATGGGCAAAAGATTCTATTGATTTTGAATGACCACCCACGTGGAGTAATTTACATCTCTGGTTATTTGCTGTGTGGTGGAATGAAGAAACCTCTTGACAAGACAGTGGCATAAATTCTGGTGAGGAATTAGCCATCTCGATGGAAGGTGCTTGTTCCACATAATGTAATTATGTAGTCTAGAAGGGGTTCTGCCTTAATAAGACTCGTAAGGCTACCCCGCATTTTTTTTTTTTAAACATCTTTATTGGAGTATAATTGCTTTACAATGGTATGTTAGTTTCAGCTTCACAACAAAATGAACCAGTTATATATATACATATGTTCCCATATCTCTTCCCGCTTGCGTCTCCCTCCCTCCCACCCTCCCTATCCCACCCCTCCCGCATTTTTATGTGAATTATCATGTCATACCATCTTGATTTCTTTTTCTTTGTCTTTCCTTTTCTTTTTAAGTCTATAACTTCAATACTCATTTTATCTTTTTTTTTTTTTTTTTTTTTTTTTTTTTGCAGTACGCGGGCCTCTCACTGTCGTGGCCTCTCCCGTTGCAGAGCGTAGGCTCTGGACGCGCAGGCTCAGCGGCCATGGCTCATGGGCCCAGCCGCTCCGCGGCATGTGGGATCTTCCCGGACCGGGGCACGAACCCATGTCCCCTGCATCGGCAGGCGGACTCTCAACCACTGCGCCACCAGGGAAGCCCCCTCATTTTATCTTTTTAGTTTCATTTTTCTTATCCCCTTTTTTTCTACATTTATTTTTTCCTCTTGCCTTTGTTTGGATTTATCCTTTTTTTGTTTTCTTAATTTTTAAATTTTTAAAAAAAATTTTGGCCACACTGCAAGACTTGTGGGATCTTAGTTCCCCGACCAGGGATCAAACCTTCACCCTCAGCAGTGAAAGTGCGGAGTCCTAACCACTGGACCACCAGGGAATTCCCTAACATTTTTTTCTGATTCTATTTTTCCACTATTATTTGTAAGATATCATTTCGTTTAAATTCTTTTGATCATTGCCATTGAAACTGTAAGATGCATACTTTAAAATGTGTAAAATCAATCAGAATCTTTACTCTCCCTTAAACAATAAAAGGACCTTAAGATATGTTACTTCCAGCCACCATCCCCTTTCTACTTTAATCCAATAATGTTATTCAGACTTAAACTCTATAGAGATCTTTTTTTAAACCTAACCAACTAAATATTATTATAATTGAGTTGTATAGTCAGCATTTGTTTATTCTTACATTTTAAATAATTTAATTTATTCACAATTCCTTCTAGAATCCAAGGATTTCCTTTTGGGGTCATTTTTCTTCTTTATGATTATCCCTTACATATTCTCTTAGTGAGGGGATGTAGGTGATTTTTGGAGTTTTCAAAGGGTCCCCAGTAAGTTGCACACTTTTCCCCTGCTATGTTCTGACAGTTGAGAAAGAAATATTGGGTAAATATAAAGAACACAATATTTCCTTGACTGCAAGAGATGCTGTATAATGGTGGGCAAAGGTGATATTCTTGGTGGAGTTGAACAGAAGATTGCCTTCTGTGGGCAACCTGCTCCCAAGTAGTAAGAGGTATTAACTCCGTAAAGCTGTTTCTTTTGAATTTCCCTGAATTTTCTTTATTAAAGGGACAGAAGGAGGTCTAGAGTTACACTAATTTAGATCCCTTTGGAGGGCGCTATCATGAGTGAGTGATGTATCACAAGTGAGCAAATAGTGTTTCCCATTAATAATAATAAACTCTGTTTAGTTTACGTTAATCTCCTTTCAGTTTTGAACGATTGTGTTTTGAGAATGCAGCTCTAGATTGACAGTTATTTTTTCTTAGTATGTGGAAGATATTTTACCACTCTCTTTCATCTTTTATTACTGCTGTCGAAAGTAGGTTATTAATTTTTTTTTAGTTCACTTTAAGTAAACTGTGTTTTTCCTCTGGATCCTTTTACATTTTTCCTTTTGTCTTTCATGGTTTGTACTTAGACTAAAATATTCTGAATGTGTTCTTCCTATTTATCCTGCTTTTAATATTTTGAGCATTTTAATGGAGAATACCTGTCTTTCTTAAATTCTGGATAGGTTTCAGCCATTATCCATTCAAATATTGTTTATTCATCATTCATCACCACACAAAGCTCCATTTTTCTTTAATGTTCCTTCATGTTTTCTACCCCCTTTTCCATTTTATGTTACATTTGATGCAGTTTTTCTGGTTTTTAACTTCTTATTCATTAAGCCTCTCTTCAATTGTATCTAATCAGCTAATTAATGATTTATTGGGTTTTAAATTTCACTGTGTGTGTATGTATATATATATGTAATGCATATATATGTGATATATGTGTATATATACACATATACATATATATAATTTCTAGGCATTCTATTTGTTTTGATGTTTCCAGTATTTGTGATATTTTGATAGCCTTTTTTCATGAATCTTCAGTTTGAGCAGGACCCAATGGGGATATCTCATCTCTCTTTCACCTAACATTGGCTAGATGAACTCAACTAAGGCAGTAGTATCTACTTTTTTTTCTGGCTGTAGATTTTTCTTCACATAGATGTCTCCATAGAGCCACTTGACTTCCTCAGATCATTATGTCTGAGTTCCAAGAAAGAGTATGCCAAGATATAGAAAAGTGGAAGCTCCCAGTTGCCTCAAGCCTGGCCCAGAAACTGGCACACTGTCACCTCCACTGGTACTGCATTGTTCAAGCAAATCTGAGCCCAACTTCTAGGAGAGGACTTTGACCCCACTTCTCAATGAAAGGAAAGTCAAAGAACTTTGGGACACGTTTCACACTTCCACAGGTGCGCTGACATCACATGATGTAGTAGTGTCACGTGACATGATATTATTCATTTTAGACTTTGAAAAATCAGAGAAATACAGAATAAAGAAATATCTTTTTAGAATTTTAAAATGGACAGTTAGAATTGCTAAAAACAGCACTGTTTTTCTGGCATAATGGTCCTGGAGGTTCACTTTGGGCTACGTATATAAAGATTGATGTACATAATTCTACGTAGCTTCATCTTTGCCAGAGTTCCCCTCCCCCTTTTGTCTTCATGTGATACAGTCCACTGTTCTTAAACATAACAAGCGTTTATACATTTGTCATAAAAATATACTACTTTCATTTTATCAGGAACATGACAGCATCCCTAGGAACTCAGTGAATGTTTCTGATTCATTGGAGAAACAGCACAGACAGTACAATATGACCTTTCTAGAAGGAGATCCATTGTTGAATGAATGGAAAATAGCAATAAATCCAATTTGACAGTAGAGCTCATTTTTTGTCATGAAATACTTAAACATTTTTCTGGAGACTTGCCACTAGAACTGTTTGATATTTAAGAGTACTATTAAAAATTTTAGAGCTACAGTTTCTCCCAGGCATCCATTTTAAGGTCTTAAGAATGAATGGTTTTATGTCCAGATAATATTTTCTAATTCCATTCTAGCCTGTCTTCTTTTACAATAGAGTCTCTTGAGTTGGGAGTTTGAGTGCTAAATTTCATCTTGGGCTTCATGTTTTTACTAGATTTAAAGATGGCTTTGCAGTTGTCCTGCTGACAGGGCTTCAGAGACACAATTATAAAAAGGCAGTCAGTTGGTTGGTTACACGATCACGGAAAGCAAAACAGGGCTTTGGTGCAATTTAAAGCTGAGCATCCTGAAAAGAGCTTTCTAGAAATGACTCATAAATAATCTCCAACAGGGCTCCAGTCAAATGATGACAAAAATCTTTTAAGTCCCAAATATGTGCAAATGAATCCCAATTTGGCTTTGAATTATGTTTTTCCTTTTATTTGATTCATTTTGAAAGTCAGCATAGTGTCATCATTGTTTCTTTCAGAAGTAGCAAATACATCTAAACTTGGACATATGGAATTATTGGGCTTCTGGTGGACGAATTAATCCCCCCAAAGCTTGAAAACTTAAAAGCCAAACTTCTGGCATATTTTCAGCTAGACTCTGAGGCATCAGTCTAAGTGGATCTTAATTCCAGTGCACGGATATAAATCTAATAGAGAGGCTATTTATGCATATTATAAATTATTGGTGAACAGTGTATGAAATGCAGTCTGAATTATCCATTGAAAATCCACATCCAGGTATTCAGGATGAAGTACTATGAGTTGTTATGTATTCACTGCCTAAGCGCTCTTTTTCCATGGGAAAAGAAACATACATTTTCCATATGTGGATCTAACCAGGTAGAAAATTATTTTGCAGACACACTGAAAGATGAGGAAGTTTCCCCCACTCACAATGACGCCTCTGTTCAAGCATTGCTGTGAGTTGCATTTAGCCTTTTTCACTCTAGTTCTCTTCCCTAATTCTTTGCTAATCTAATATCTCAAACTGATCATATTCAAGATAAGACTAGTCTCCCCCATTTCTCAACCTCTCACTCAGGTTAGAACACTCAGAGACAGGCTTTGAGTCCTCTTCCTTTCTCTCCTCTCACCTATGCAACCCCATTGCTCTTGACTTTGCCTCCTAAGTGTTTTAAAGTCAGTCATTCAGTATCGATTTCTTCTGCGACTGACGGAGTACAGCCTGTTCTCGTCTTGTGCTTGGACCAATGCAATAGGCTTCTTGTATGTCTCCTGGCTTCCAGATTCTCCTTAGTTTTTTAGTATATCCTTGCCACTGGGGTTAGGCTGTTAGCTTTTAAAAATACAAATCTAATTGTGTCACATGTTCATTTATAAAGGTTTTGGAATTTCCTATTGCATACTACAGAATTAAATCCAAGCTGCATGGGCTAGCTCTGCATTCCCATCGTATTTCCTGCCACCTTCATCCACATGCATACCAGGCAGATTCTCTGCAGTTGTGGTTTGGTTCATGTTTTCCTCTGCTTGGATTCTATCTCAGTTCTTCCCTGGCATTGTCCTATTCATCTTTCAAACTCAAACTTCAATATCACCTCTTTTCAAAGTCTTTTTTGAGGCAAAACAAAGCCATTCCTTTATTTTTTTTTTCTTTTAATACCCTCAGTATTATATTTTCATATGTGATGAATATTTACCTAGTAGTACTGAGCACTTCCTACTTAATGACCACAGTGTCTTAGTCTGGGCTGCGGTAACAAAATACGGTTGAACTCAGTGGCTTAAATAACAAGTAATTTATTTCTTACAGTTCTGGAGACTGAGAAGTCTGGAGTGAAGATGGGTTTATTCTGAGATGTTTTCTCTTGGCTCGTCGGTGGCCACGACTGCACAGTGTGCTTAAATGACCTCTCATCCATGTTCTCAGAGAAAGTGCAAGATTTCTCATGTCTCTTCTTATAAGGGCACTAATCCCACTAGGAGGGCTCCACCTTCATGACTTAATTACCCCAGTTACCTCCCAAATGCTCCATCACCAAATACCATCACATAGAGGGATTAAGGCTTCAACATAAAAATGTGGAGGGGACACAAACATTCAGTCCCTGACACACAGCAACCTTATTCTACAGATGAGGGAACTGAGGCTCAAGGAGTTTATGCATGTCACACATGCAGCAAGTTGCAATTCTGAATCCGGAACCTACTGTCTAACTATTTTGATAAATTAGCTCTGTAACTCCCTTGGTTCACCTTGTCTTCTGCTCATCTTCATATCCTGATGCCTAGCACATAGGTGATAATTGCCTTAGGCCAGGTTCCTGGGTAAAAAGAGTCTTAGAGACATGTGTGCAGAGGTTCACTGGGGAGGGCATCTGTGATCAATACATGTAAGGGAAAGAAGGAGGCATGGATGGACAAAGCGAGGAATTGAATTGTGATGCATTTGCAGCAAAAGCCTCAGCTCATCACCCAGGGAGCTCTGGAGCTAAGATGGCTCTTAAGATTCATCTCACCTGGAAGGCAAGTGAGCTGGACATTTATATCCCTGCTTTGACCAGTTTTTGGGTGTGAGCTGTCACCAGGGTGTAAACTTGTGCAAGGTTATTTCCCTTCGAGAGTGGGCCATCCACAGCCAACACTTTCAGCACGTGAGGGAGAGAATTCCTCAGTCCTGCAAGGGCCCTGGTGTTCCCTGCAGCACCCACACTCGTTATTTTTGCTATGTGTCTCCTTTTATACTCTCCAGTGGATCGATCGAGTTCTCTTTCCTATTTTATTTCCCCTACTTGTTGGGAAGTTTTACATTCAATATTTTTAGTAGATACGCTTACAGTTTTTAAAATGCATGCTTGACTTATTTGCATTTGAAGTTAATCACTATCTCTTTCCAACTCCCAACTGACACCCGGAGCCTCACAACACTTGAGTTCAATCACCTCCTATTGTCTTATGTGATATTGTCCAGCACTTTCCTTCCACTGTGTTTCTCTACATTCGCTACATGGCCATCGTGTTGCTGTTGTATTGTGTAGATTCCCTAAGATGTTACCATTCATCAGTTCTTGTATCTCACTCCTTTTTCTGGGTTCAGTTTTCATCTTCTCGATACATCTCCTCTAGCTGTTCTTTCAGTGAGGATCCATTAAACATACCTTGTCTCAGTCTTCACTAGTCTGAACTTCTTTGGTTTGCCCCACCCTTGTTGGTGAGTCACCTTTTGGCAGATTGCAGAATTCTAGGATGGTAGTTATCTACTTTCAGCCCCAGGAACATATCATTCCAACTCTCCTGCCTTTGACGTCTTCAGCGGAGATCAATTCCTCAAGAGGGATTCATTGAGAGCCATCAGCCCCAACATCCAAGTAGCTGGTGGGGAATGAATGCCCTGGCTCTCTGGGGGTGGTTCCTGGTGGCATACCATACCATCCACTAGAGTAAGTCATCTATTACAGGGGAAAAAAGTAGGGAAGGAAGAAGATATGGAGAAAACTCCCATTTAATTGTTTCATATTAAAGTTAGAGCTTGAGTGATTCTGCAAAGGCCCTTCTGCCAGAAGTCTTAAAGTCAGTGGCCAATATACTAATTTTTAAAATTCCTTCATTTTCTGGCAAGTGTAATAGCATCTTCCCCCTTATCTCAAATGCTTCAGCCACCCCATGAAGCAACATAAGAACTAGTTATTTTTCCTCTGATTTAGCAGAGGGTAAATTTTATTTTCATATGAACTCAAAAGGGAGGGCTTGTGATAACATTTGTAACCCCATTCAACTGAAATAGGGTTAGACTTTAAGGAGAAAAACAAGTTCCTCATTATTAAAGCCCGGATAACCTCAGCAAATTCAGCATATTTAATTATTCCATTCAGTCCAGGAAATTTCCTTGGAAGAAACTCTGAGACTGGTATCGCATTATTTTGGTGAAACAGAATGGGAGGAAATGCTTCCTTGAATAGACAGTGTGGTGATGGTCGCAATGAAGGAACATGACCAAAGTTTGTCATATTTTCTCTTATTCAGGTTTTGTGGGTGCTGTCCACATATTCTGTGATCACTAACCATGAATATTTATTGAGTGTTACAGTATATAGAGTCTATCTTATAATTTATACCCTACTGCTTCCATAAAGGCTTTGAGACAATTTATATAAACACAAGATTTTAAAAAATTGAATGAAGTTGAGTGAAAAAAATGAGAGTCAATTAGTGTGAAAGTTAATATACACATATACCCACACCATGGCTTGACAGAGTTAATAAAGTTGGACGCCATCATTGCTCTAGGCTTCCTGATGACTGATGAGAAGAGAAAGTCAAACAGGTACCACTACTACTTTTATGCTTTAGATAATGACATGAAGCTGTTTTTCTAGTAGAGAAGTTCGTACAAAAATCTTCTGTGGATCTCCATTTCCCAAATATCATCTCAAAATTAAAAAAAAAAGAAGTTTAATGCTATACATTATCTAAGGTGCTATGCTAGAAATAGAAATTTATATAATATTTTTGCCCATAAAATAGGAACTTAAAATTTGATTTGGCAGGGAGGTAAAAAAAAAAAAAATAAGAAAAGGACAGATGGGAACTTTCACATCAAAATGGCAAATTGATAACAACAATTAATTTCCCTTCTCATGGAAAGGAAAACCTCATGAAGGTGTTAAAATGCAAAATTACAAAAGCTGCAAACTTTGAGTAAATATGTGTCTTCACTGACAATTCTTCCAGTTCTATAACCCAAGATAGAGCAGAAGGTGAAAAGGGAAAGTCTTTTTAATCCATTGTAACTATATACATCTCACTTTATAAATGTGTTACCTACATCAAGAAAACCTGATTGCTCCTCATGGTTTTTCTTTGGTCTTTCTCAAAGCTATCCATTATTCTTTAACCACACTCCCTGGTCCTTCAGTTATGTATTGATCTCACTTCACTTTGGTGGTCTTTGGAAAGATGCCCTTATGACTTCTTCTACCACATCTTTCAGACAGCTGCAGAATGACCGTTTCAGAAGTCTCAGGTCAACCTTCAGATGAATTTGAAACTCCACATGGCAACCAAAACTCTGTATATTATGTGCCTGCTTTTCTAATCTCATCACCTAGGATTATTCTTTTGTAACTTACACGATAATATAAATTTTCATGAAAACGTGCATGTTTCTGGGTCACTGCATATGCTGCTTTCTCTGCTTGGATGTCCTTCTCTCTTGTCTACATGACTATCTTCTACTTGCTCTTCAAAGTGCATTAAAATGTCCCTCCCATGAAGCCTTTGTGACACCCCCTCCCCCATCTAGATCAGTGCTCTGGGCACTGCATGACAATCACTCTCTACACAGACCTCTAACAGTTGCCATTCTCGTGGTTCACAAGTATGCCCATCAGACCATCACCTTCTAGTGTTTTGAAACTGTTCTCTACTCCATAAGAATTTGCTAAATCCATGGAGAAAAGAAAAAGAGTAAATTCATACTAGTATTTTGGCTCTAATGAATGAGTGCTGGAAGAAGGGGTCAAATTGGCCCAAACAAAATTTAGGATTGGTTCTAGATTTGATTATTCCAAGCATTCCATAATTACCTTTATTAGAAGTAGCTGAGAATAAATCTATTCTCTAACGAATAACCTTTCCATCATTTCATGGATCTCCTTTTGGTTCTCTTCTTAGATATATTAACTGTTGTATCAACTTCAGCAAATCAGTAAAATTCCCTCCTTGTTCGTCATGATATGAAAGGGCCATGTGAGAGATTTCTTCTGTAGGTCTTTTTTCCCTCCAGCTCAGTCAGTTTCTGTAACATCACCATATCAGGTTGTGCTCTTTCATAAAAGGATTTCAAGAGACTGCTTTTTAAATTTCCCCCTCACCCTGAGCGTGCCTTAGCATAGGTTTAGTTTGATGAAACCTCGTATATCTATGAGGATTTGTTCACCTACATTCCAGGAAGGCATTATTCAGGCTCTGGAGGAATCCAGGCTGCTTTCACAATGCCTTCCTTGTTGCTGTGAGGTGCGGCTGGCAGCAGACACATGGCAGCGTGGTTCATATCTACAGGGGCTAAGTCTCTTCTTAGTGCTTTGGAATAACTTAAGGCTAAATAATATTTGGTTTTCAATGGTTGCCATAGAAACACACTGAGATTAGGTGATTTACATCATGATTTCTGACAGCTGACCCAAAGCAGACTAAATAATTAAAAATCCACTTTTTTATCAGTGAAAATATCTTAGAGTAGAAAGGTAATAATTCAAGTACAGCAAGAGTTAATGCAGATGGAATGGATCATACTTTCCCTAACACACTTCTGACTTCTGTTCTGGCCTATATCATACTGGCCTCCCAAGACGAGAGGGTTTTTCTTTCTTTCCTTCTCCCCACCCCTTTTTTTTTTAACTTCTGTTCTCTGTCATGTGGGTTGGTGAGGACATTTTTATTTTGAATTAACCAGGCTCTTAGGATGTGAGATGAAATATTATTCTCTCATCAGGCTGCCGCCATCACACAACTTTGTGTTTTTACCTAAAGAAATAACCTCAGTAAGACTATTTTTGAAAGTGCCTGTGTCTAAATATATACTCCAGTTAATCTAGAAGATTCTTTAAGAGAAAAAGTTCAAATACAGATTGATTTTATTTCGTCATCTCAAAGCAATCTAGAAAATAAAACAATAAATCGCGCATACGGCTATTGAAAAATCTAGGTTTGCAAATTAAATACACAGCATTGCATTGCAGATTGGGTGTTGAGTCATCACAGGTCGTGCTTTTGCTACTCTGGAATAAGTGTTTTCTGAAAAAGAAAATTGGAGCAGTGATGAGACGTGTGGGGAAGGAAAAGGGAATGGGCATTTATCGTGCATCTGTTACTTGCCAACCGCTGCTATAAGCTCAAATTTAATGTTCATGAGACCTGTATAACAGGTCATTTTTAGGCACATAATATAACAGAGGCACCAAATAAAAACTGGAAGTCTACTTCTCTGAACTTCTAATATTTTTCGCGAAATATTATCACAGTTAACAATTTTGTGGGTATCATTAGGGAAAAGAATATGTTTTGTATAAACCTGTGTACCTAATGTACTTTTTATATTCTCAAATAAAATCATACTATTTACCTCACAGTGCACCTTGATTTTTCAACTATTAAATCATCAATCTTAGGGATTATTTAATATCAGCATACATATCTCATTCTTTTTAACACAATGTAGAATTTTATTTTATAATATATTTTATTCGGCAGTTTCCATCCTGATGTACACTTAAGTTATTCTGTATTTTTCCTACTCTAAATGACACTATAATAAACATTCTTGTTCATATATCTTGAAATTTTCTAAGTATATATAGGACCAAATGCTCAAAATGCAATCGATGGGTCAAAGGATATCTTTGTTCAAAATTGTGTTGGATTCTGTCAACTTGCTTTTCAAAGTTGGTATAACAATTTTATACCTCCCAATACCATTCCGCGTATGTTAACTCTAATTCTATACCCATTTTATTGATGCAGCTCCAGAAGATTTTTGAAGATCAAGGATCTAAACAACCTGATAAGAACCCTGCTCAGCGTGACTGAAAACCTCCGGACATATCAAAAAGATACCTCAATAGAGTTTAGATCAATAAGATTTTAAAAAGGGGGGGCATAATTAGACAGTGGTATCAATATGCTGCATAAACTAATGAAATCATGTTAGTTTGTAAATTCTATATTAGATTTTAAAAATTTCTTGAGAAGAATAAAACTTTAAAGCCAGTTGAGTGCTAATGGAGACATTTTCCTCCCAAGAGAATAGAGAAGAGATTGAATGAAGAAATCATGAAGAATAACAGACCCCAGAAATGTATTGTTTTAGTTGCATTTGATTTAAACCGGGGCATTATGCCTAGTAACCTAGAAATTATAAGAAACTAGAAGAGGATTGTGATTCTCCAGAAATTTACAGTTAAACATTCAAGAGTCAAGAAATAGTTTCAGAAAACACTGGAAAAGACCCTCCTAATCAGTGTGGCCGTCAAATAAATAGCACCATAAATGAATGGTCAGCAGTTTAGATATGAGAGTTGCCTTAGACAAGGGAAAGCTTTACAGAGAAGATAAGATTGAATAGGGGCCTGAAGAGACTCTAGACTCTGAAGAGGCCAGGCCGGCAGGGAGGGTACTCCTGGGATAAAGCAAATCCAGTGACTTAATCTGACTATTTCACAACAGCATTATTTAATAGGTTAGATCCTTCAAACTGAATTGCTTCGAGAAACCCATGTTTCTGTTCTTAGGTTTTTTGATTCTGCCTGAGGCCAAATGCGGAGGGGGTTGGTTTGTTCACTTTCTCTTTTTGTTTTTGGTGCAAATACAATTTTGTGGACCAGCTTTATAGATGAACACCGGCAGAATTTAATAAAAACTTCAACTGTCTTTTTATCACAATGTATTGCATTGTATTACGCTATGTTATGGCGTATATTTTATGTTCCGTGACTTCTTTTTTGTCATAGGACCTTGTGACTTTTATCAACAATGTTAGAAAAACAATGCCATATGTACTTGGGTGATGAGAGCATAAGGTCAGCCTGAAATAAAGATAGAAATCAAAAACTCTTAAAAGGTCTTCATTTATCCAAGTTACCCTTCATAGTACACCAAATTTTTGTCACTAGACTCTCTTTTGTATTAGAGTAAGGTCTAATTATGGCCCACCGCCTGTTTTTGTAAAGCCTACAACTTAAGAACGTTATTCAAATGGTTGGAGAGAAATTAAAAGACTAATATTTTGTGACACACGGACATTGTATAAAATACAAATTTCAATGTCGATAAAGTTTTTGAAACTTACTTGTCACAACAGCAGAGTTGAAGAGCTGTAACAGGATTTGTATGACCCACAAAATATAAAATATTTACTATCTGGCAATGTACAGAAGAAGTTTGCTGACCTCCAGGTCGGAGGATGGATTTTGGAAACTCACAATAAAGGTGCTGCCCGGGGCTTCCCTGGTGGCGCAGTGGTTAAGAGTCCGCCTGCCGATGAGGGGGACACGGGTTCGTGCCCCGGTCCGGGAAGATCCCACATGCCGCGGAGCGGCTGCGCCCGTGAGCCATGGCTGCTGAGCCTGCGCGTCCGGAGCCCGTGCTCCGCAAAGGGAGAGGCCACAACAGTGAGAGGCCCGCGTACCGGAAAAAAAAAAAAAAAAAAAGTGCTGCCCGAATGGGTAGCAAGGCAGGAGAACGAGGACCACTTGAGACCCACGTGAGCAGCTTCCTGAATTTATACAGGAGAAGAGGTGCCTGTGATAAACATCAGGGGCTCTCCCCCTGCCTCCCATCAGCCCTGCTATCTTCAGCACAGCTCATCAAGTAGGTTCAAAGTCAAAGGTATTGGAACCAATTTCCAATCAGCTCAAAATTCCCACTCTCTCATCTGCTGTTTTTGGGCCCTGCTCAAAACCTCATCTGGTCAAAATCTTCCAACTTTCTAGATTCCTTCTGGGAACTTCCTTGACTGCTGTCCCTACTTGGAAAAGTTCCTCTCCTCCAAGTTTCTTTGCCCTGAATATGCTGAGAAAGGTTAAAACATGAAAACCCTAGACCAGAGGTTCTCACAGCCTGGTCCAATGGGCCCTTAGGGCATCTCTGCAAACCTTTCAAGAGGTTCATAAGATCGTGATATTTGCATGAAAATACAGAGCTGTTATGTGCTTTCCCACTGTGCATGTTTCGATACAAAAGCCAAGGTGGGCAGAACTGCAGGTGCCTGACTCAGCACGGCAGCACCAGACTGTATTAGCAGTCTCTGTTCCTTACCACTGTGCACTCTCAGTAGGAAAAAAAAAAACCAGTTTCTCTTAACAATTTCCTGGGTGAAGTAGTAAAAAGTATTGCTTTTATTAAATCTCAATCCTTGAGTCCATGTCTTACTCTTCTGTGTGATGAAATGGGAGGTCCACATAAAGCACTTCCGTTGCATGTCAAAGTGCAGTGGTGTCTCCAAGAAAGCACTTGTGTGACGGTAGGAAATGGGCAATGGTGGGCCCTTTCGCATGTGAGACACCTTTTTACTTGAAAGAATACCTGACAGACTAAATACGGTTATTCATACCTGAATATTTGGCGGACATTTTCTCAAAAATGAACAAGATGACACTGTCACTTCAAGGAAGACAATCGATAATGTTGGTTGCCTGTGATAAAATTTGAGCTTTTCAAGAGAAAATTAGAATTTTGAAAATCTTTTGTCTACTGTCATGATCTTGACAGCTTTCCAATACTTCAAGACTTTTCTAATAAGATCCAGGATGATATTAATGAATGTGATTTTTTTTTTTTTTTTTTTGCGGTACGCGGGCCTCCCACTGCTGTGGCCTCTCCCGCTGCAGAGCACAGGCTCCGGACGCGCAGGCTCAGCGGCCATGGCTCACGGGCGCAGCCGCTCCGCGGCATGTGGGATCTTCCCGGACCGGGCCACGAACCCGTGTCCCCTGCATCAACAGGCGGACTCTCAACCACTGCGCCACCAGGGAAGCCCATGAATGTGATTTTTTAATATTACATTATGAAATGTGTTAAACTTCAGAAGAGAGGTATAGCTTAGTGAACGGATGGATGCCATTATCATCAGTACTACAAACCATGCATGGGTCAACTATTCTTTCAAAATTCAAGACCAATGGATTTCGATGCAACAGATGTGAAAAATTCATCAATATACTTTCCTATTACCTATTGCAGCTAACCTTTAAGGAACGATTTGTTGAGATTTGCTGTGTTGCCACAATTATCTGAAAATGATTAAAACTATTACTCATTTCCCAACTACATATCTGTGTGAGACCAGGTTTTAATATACTTCAACCAAAACTACCTATCACAACAGATTGAAAGCAGAAGCAGATATGAGAATTCAGCTGTTTCCTATTAAGCCAGACATTAAAGAGAGTTGTAAAAATGTAAAACAATGCCACTCTTTTCTCTTTCTTGTTTTAGAAAAGGCAGCTATTTTTAGAATGTTACTTATACCAATATGTTTATTACCAGGACTTTATGACGGTTATTTCTAAATAAAGTAATAAATAAATAATAACATTTTCTGTTTTAATTTCCAAGATGATAAATACCGACAGATACAACCCACATCTACAAAAGCTCTTTGGGATCCTCAGTCATATTTAGGATTGTAGAGAGGTCTTGAGACCACAGAGTTTGAGAATCACTGTCTCAGGGGCCAGAGAGAGGAACTGAAGCAAGAGGAAATGAGAATCATCTTGATTAGAGCCAAAGTGGGGACAAGTCAGCTGTGGTCGAGGGGGTGGATTAGGAGTGGGCTTAACTTGCAGGATATGGAGACTCTGGGGATGTAAGGGGAAGGAGAATTCAGGGAGCCTGCCAGAGGATTGTGGACCAGGTTTCGGCAGGGTAGGCCCTGTGTCCTTGTACTGCTGCTTAGAAAAATCTGGTTGGAGATTATTTTTTTATTGAGATATAATTGACACATAACATTCTTTTGCATGTGGCTGTCCAGTTTTCCCAAAACCATTTATCGAAGAAGCTGTCTTTTCCACATTGCGTATTCTTGCTTCCTTTATCAGTAGATTAACTGAACATATATGCATGGGTATATTTCTGGGCTCTCTGTTCTATTCCATTAATCTCTGTGTCTGTTTTTTGTGCCACTACCGTACTATTTTGATTACTATAGCTTTGTAGTACAGTTTGAAGTCAGAACATGTGATACCTCCAGCTTTGTTCTTCTTTCCCAAGATTGCCTTTGGCTATTTGAGTTCTTTTGTTTCCATACAAATTTTAGGATTATTTGTTCTTGTTCTATGGAAAATGTCTTTGGAATTTTTATAGGGGTTGCACTGAATCTGTAGATTGCCTTGGGGAGGACGAGTGTCTTAACAATATTAATTCTTCCAATCCATGAGCACTATATATCTTTCCATTTATTTGTGTCTTCTTCAATTTCTTTCATCAGTGTTTTCTAGTTTTCATTGTACAGGTCTTTCACCTCCTTGGTGAAATTTATTCCTAGGTATTTTATTCTTGATGTAACTGTAAGTGGGATTATTTTCTTAATTTCTAGTTCTGATAGCTTGTTATTAGCATATAGCAATGAGATAGATTTTTGTATGTTGATTTTGTATTCAGCAACTTTACTGAATTTGTTTATTAGTTCTAACACTTTTTAGTTCTGGTTTTCTACATATAATATCATGTCATCTGCAAATAGTGATAGTTTTACTTCTGTCTTGGATGCCATTTATTTCTTTTCCTTGCTCTCATTATTTTTCATAGTACCTCTTAGGTAGGAGGCCTTGGAAAACAATATCTGTGGTCTTTCTCCATCCCTCTGATTTAGGAGAACAAGTTTGTAGAAAATGAGAGCCTTTCTCCCCCCATCTTCCAGCCACAGTAACGGGAAGTATATGTGTCTTCAACGCGACTCTAAGCTGTGAAAACTTCAGGGAGATCTTGCTTGCCCTTAAATTTAATCCTACAACGTTGTTCATGTCTAAAATACAAATAACAACAATTTGTAATTAGAGATAAAATGCTTAAATCCCATATATGATCAGGACCCCTCGATTTCCATGTTCTCTTCTTTTAATCCCCTTTCTGTTACTTCTTTTCTCCTCATCTGTTCTGGGGTACATAACTCTGTATGTTGCCTCAATTTCTTTCATGGGATGAGGTAGTTTACAAATAATGATAAAGTCAGCAATGTAAGAAATAATATTTTGTACACCAGTTTAATCTAAACTGTAATCAATGATATTCAACTCTCTCCTATTTCCACCAAATATTTTGCCTTTTATTCCCTTAATGTTGAAAATACTACAGTTTGATATTTTTATTCCAGTAGTAAAATATATATATATGGTGGTGAAAATATTAAAAAGGAAAAAAATACAGGACCTTTCATATGAAAGTAATGGATGTTGGTAAACAGAACCGCAATCTATTAATAAGTACTAAGTGTTTATTCATCGGCCTTTAGGATGTGAATTTCTCTTAATGAAACCATTTGGTGATATATTTAAATTGTGCTGAATGTGATGGTTGGCAATGGAAAAATGGTAAAATACAAGCTTATCAGGCCACCAGAGGAGTAAGCTTGGGCAGTAACAACAAAAAAGTGGGTGTGTACTGTTCTCACTGTCTTCATATTTCTCTCTCCCCCCATTGAGGGGATGACGAAGATGATGCTGTGACAAGTCCTGTGTATGAAAGTTACAGGAAGTAGAAAAGGGTATGAGCTGTTGAGAGTGATTTTGTCTCACTTCTAGGAAAAGGGTCAGAAGATCATAATTAGACCAGAAAAGATTATTCCATTGGTAGATATAATTGCTAATTTTTTAGCAAAACTGATTAAACTTCAAATTCTTTGTGAAAAATGTATTCTTTTCAAACCAATTTCTCACATTTTCAGGCCCATTTGTAATTATTCTTTGCTTTTTGAAGCTGAAGCACTGGGAAATGAATCAGAGCCTGTGTGTTGGGTAGTATTTTGCACAATCCAGTAATCCACCTGGAGCCAGCCTTTCAGAAGCTTGGGGTGCTATGAAACTAGATGAGTCTTTTCTTTTACATTTAAAAAAGTTTGTAGCACTAGGTAAGTCATATACCTGTCACATACACATGGTCTGTGTCTACATGATGCCAACACAACCATTAAGAAAGTGAAAAATTGGATCAACCCACTGACTTATTTTACTGAACTCAATTTTTTTCCTTCACATTTTCATTTACTTTTGCTCCTTCCCTTACTCGGTGAAATAGGTTCAAATACCCAGTTTGTGTTTTTGTAATAGGACTTTTTATTTTCAGATCACTGATGACATGTTTCCCACTTAAAAAATGTTAAGTGAGTGATTCAGTTGACTTTATTTTTGTACTTTATATGCTTTAAAATATTTTTAATGGATGTACGTTATGAGTTCAAAGACTGATTGATTTATCCTCCTGAGTGTTTCTAAACTGACTGAATTTCTTATTTATATGATCTCTGAATGTGCAACAAACACTAGGTGTGTCTCCTTTGCATTCCTGCGAGCATTCTGTTTATGAATGGGGTCTTGTCCCATGTATGCAGGTGGGAGGTGAGAAGTTCACAACCCATCACTACTGAATGCCAGGCAATGCTTTGGGAGGCAACACATACAGAGATTGAAAACCTGCTTTAAAAAAAAAGAATACAATTTCAAATTCATTATCATTTTTGTATACTTTCATAGACCTAAACTGTAGAAAAATGGACATAACTGAATCTGAAATCTCCTCCATCTATTCCAATTAAACTGTGTTTTCTTTCACTTATTCCAGTGGCATTATGCTATTCTCAATGCTTGGTTGCCTTTTATGCTACAAAGGTATTTGAAACCAACTTTTATGGAAAAATACAAGTATCTGGTTTATATCATTAAAATGCCCTTAAGTCATGCCCAGTGCTGAAGTTGAATAATTGACAATTAAGTAATTTTAAAATGTTATAATTGGCTTACTATCTTAAACTTTAATATTTTCAATCTAAAAATACTCATAAATGTTGATGTCATTTTGAATACAAAGTAATCTCACTATACTTTAAATAAAACTCATAGTTTGTATATGACCAAAGAGTTTGCTGGGACTGTTCACTTCTAAATAGGTTGTTTTCATGTTATCTAGAGGCAAACTAAGACACTTTCAAACTCAGACTCTTTAAATACATAGAAGACTCTACTACAGCCAAATACGAAGGAAGTAGGGAAATTAGTTGACTTGGGTCAATGTGACATAGAGTTACTTATACATTTTGATTTTTAAAAAATGTTTTTAAAATTCCAACACACATTCTGAGAGAAATGAATGATTTTTATGAATAGACTTTTACATGAAATAAGAAGGTCTACCTGAGCGATTCTAAAGCCTGAATTTTAAGTTCCTGGAGCTCAGGAATAACTGGAATGACAATGTCAGGGCCTGCACTTACAGTACCTTGCTTTAAAGAATGGCCTAGTTGCTACATTGGTCAAGTCTTTCCAGGAACCAAAGATCAGGGAGAAGGTAAACCTAAGAACTTAGAATAAAGTAACCAAAATGAATAGATCAAACACAACCTGTAACTAATCTGCGTGTTCCACAATGGGTAAAATCACTTTGACATCTTTAAGTCATCGAATTAGTAAAGCTATCTTTCTTGTAATGAAGACTTTGAGATTGCCATTTAACTTCAACCTTGAAATATTACCCTCCAGTATAATCAAACATTTAGCCAAAATTAACATTTTTAAAAAAGGAAACCTGGTTTGCATGGTTAAGTACCAATTAAAAATGATAGAAAATTCTTTATAATTTTATAGCTATTATGAGAAACTGAGTTCCTAGTCGTATGAAAATATTGATGCATACTTAACTTAGTTCATACATTTTGCTAAAATTAAAGAATTATGTCATGTCATATATCCCAACATACCTTTTTGTTGTTGAATTAATTCTTTCACAATAAAAAAAAAAGTGATGATACCTAGGTCCTAACTACATATTATATATAAAAAAACTAAAAACATATATATAATTGATGATGCCTTTAGTAGAGAATATGAATAACAGAGCCTACAGCTTTTGCTTCATTAAGATAACTAATCAAGCTGGTCTTAAAGCTTTTTTGCTTTTTTTGAGCTCTTGTAGTTTTTAAATTCTGTTTCCAGTCTGGTTTGGTTAATATCTCAAACTTCTTTAAAAAAAGATTTTTTACAGAATAAAATTGATTTTTATTATCCCAAATGGAAGCATCCTATCTTTATAATAAGTTATTAAAAGCACTTTAATTAAGAACCTGTTAGAATACTTAGACTTTATAGGAAGACATCTAGGAGAAGTTATATTTTATCAATTTATTTAACTTCATTAAAAAGAAAAATTAAACTTTGGCTAGTATTAAGATCAACAGTAACATAAAACTTTAATATGTATTTTGATGCTCAAATGTTATTGTAGCCTGAACCTGACCACGCATTCTTTGATTTGTAATTTGTTTTTACCTCAATCTTTGTTCCATAGATCAAAATAGAAACGTTTTGCAAGAATTATTAAACAGCAGCTACCAATCTGTTGTTAAATTCATAATAATGTGAAACATATGGATAGATCCCCTTAAGTACTGGAGTTCCACAATTCAAGGCAGAAAAAGTGAGGATGGAGATTGGGAGGTTTATTGCTGAGTTCATCACTTTTCAGAGACGAGACAGGTCTAGTCCAAAATCCAAACATGTCCATTTATCTCACAAGAGAATTTTATTGCAGATACCAAACTGTGTTAATTATGTGTTATGAATGTTGTCTTGCAGGACTGTCACCAACTTATATTTTCAATATTAGTTTTCACATTTCTGTTTATCTCCTTTCTTGGTGTGTAATTGTTTAGCAAATTGCTTCAGTGATATGTAAGGCTTGAAGGTAGTTATTCCTACCTAGTACTATTTTGAGATTTTAGGAGACTCAACAAATAAGATGTCTTTCTCCATCCTTAGTTAAAAATTTTGAGAGATGGGAGGGGGGATGGGGAAAGAGAGAGAGAGTGAGAGAGAGGCAGCAAATCTAGGTGGATGGAGTTTAAATCTGCGACGGATGAAAGCCGAGATTCAGGTAAGACTATG
The DNA here is from genome assembly GCF_964374135.1 of Grampus griseus. Classification (NCBI taxonomy): domain Eukaryota; kingdom Metazoa; phylum Chordata; class Mammalia; order Artiodactyla; family Delphinidae; genus Grampus; species Grampus griseus. Next base: position 167,549,056 of record NC_139018.1, read on the forward strand.
TATTGCATAGTCTTATGCAATACAGAGGATGGACTTCCCATCCTCTGAACACCTGAACTGAACCTGCCCATCTAGGACAGGCTGCTGCACCCATGGCCAAAGCCTGTCCTTTCACCACTTTGGGCACTAGGAGTACAGCTGACCGCGATCTCCCCACTAGCTCCACACAGAGGAGCAGAAGAGTGTCCGGCCCCTTCCCCCAAGCCCACTGCTCTGTTGGCAAAAATCTTTCAATAATGTCCCAATCTCTTAGGATAAATTGCTTCTGTATCCTCACATGGCTTCAGTGCGAGATCCAGCGCAACTGAAATTCTGGCTCATTTTCATGGTCATTGTGTATGCTGGTCTCTCCTGGACCACACTCTTCTCTGACATCAGATTACAGCCTAAGTGTCACCTCCTTGCAGCGATACTCCAAGGTTTCTATAAAATGGGAACTTGCCCATCACGATGACTTCACATTTGATCACAGACACTTGCTTCACTGAGCTCTGTTTCAGAGTGTGTTTCCTAACACCAGGGACTGTTTCTGTCTTGCCCACCAGCACACTCCTAGTGCTTCATCTGCACATGATAGACCTTCGGTAGATGGGTATTTAAATATACGAATGAACAAGCAACTGAGCGCACGTGTTGGTGGGTACAAGAGGGTGAAGCCAACAGTAAGACAGAGGCATTGTTTCTCAGAAATGTGGATGCAGTCATGTTGATCTGTTGATTTTAGTCCCCCTGGGATTCACTGCATACATTTCCAGGGTGCCAGGTTGATGGTGTAAATGTCCAGTCTGTGGCCTTAAAAGATGATGGGGCAGCCAGCTCACCGTGGGTAGAACCCAAGGCCTTATCCTTTACAGCACAGTATGTAAGGAGACCAGTATGAACATACAGATGTATATTTTTTAAAGCTTTATTGAGGTTACATAATTGACATTTTCAGCTGTAAATTTTTAACTAGTGCAATTTATGTAAAATTTGGTGAGCTAAAGTATGCAGAAAATCATTACCATGTGAGGGGTTAATAAGTAATTTTTGACGATCACTGTTGCTAGAGCAGATTGCCCGGTTTTAATAAACTGCAAAGAAAGGATCAAGAATCCTTGATATTACCCCAACTATTTTAGTAAGTTAATGTTTTTTCTTCTCTACTCCCTGGCGCCTGCCAAGAGCAGGAGGAAAAAATCTGGATTACTTGGCATTTATTGGGTAAACAGCATTTCATTTTTACACAAACGTTGACATTAATTAAGTCTTCTAACATCTGGGATGTAGGTAAGTGTTCTGCTAATTTTGCGGAGAAGGAAATGAAATCCCAGTGGCCTGGCAGAGTGCCAAGGTGCAAGTCGACGTCAGGACCAGGAGTGCTACTTGGGAATTTTCGGCTGTGAATCTTCTGTTCAACTAAACGAAACTCATAAGAGAAAAGCATGTTGGGGGTATATTCCTGTTTTTGTGTTTCCTATCAAACCTGGAAGGCCCAATAATCTCATGAGAATTTCTGTTTCCAATCTCAGTTTTATAAGGAAGTGAACCACAGTAAGTATCACACAGGAATCTCCAATGTCATACACTCATGTGAATCAGAATTTTGAAAAATATTTTTACTTTCTACTCCTTTTTTCTCTATATTATATTATTTTACTTTATTTTTGTTCCTTAAAAGTCTATTTCAACCCATGAAACCCAACCCTTGAAAGAAAATCATTGTGATTATAAAATGAAGGCTATCTAAATAAATGTCACACCTTTTTTTTATTTCTAAAGCCATTTTGTAGTAGGTGCTATTTTGGTCATACGGCACAAATCAAAAATATTTTTTAAAAAACCACTTATCTATCCTGGAAAGAAAACTTCCATCATAATTGCTTAAAAATTTAGTGTAAGACCTAAATAAGTCAACTCAAATGTCAAACAGATCCACCCACCCCCTTTTGTTCCCATAGTTCTTCTGATTTATTCAAGTTCATTGGGGACAGAGGGAAGTTGCCAAGGATGGTAATGGTGGGGACTGAGGCAGCCTAGACTCTGGTGCGCTACCACATGGGCTCCAATTGTATGTCTGTTGCCAACAGGCTAAGCGACCCTGGGAGAATCTTTCCCCTCTTGGTGTTTCGATGTCCTCACCTGTAAAATGGGTATGCTAAGAGTACCCACCTCATGGGTTATTGTGAGGATTCAATGCATTAGTCCATGTAAGGCATTTAAAAAATCATTTACACTTAATAAAGGTAAGGCATTTAGAAAGACGCCTGGCACACAGCTACACCATGTAAGTATCGGTTATTAATAGTGTTTGGGATGTAATTGCTATATCTTGTACTTCTAAAATTAGCCCTAGATAAATGCTCTCCATGCTGTAGAACACATTAAGGGCTGAAGAGGAAAAGAGCAGGAGGGAGAGATGCAGTTTGGCAGAAGGCCAGGTTTCCATTCGTAGCTTATTTCTGTAACATTTCCATAAACTTCCCTTGAGTACAATGAGAAACTGTGTAAAGCGATACTCCTGGCTTTGAATGAACCCACAGCACAAGAGAATTCACACAGTAAAATTGAAGAAGCTGGCTAAGAATGTACAGCTACTTTTCCCTCACAAGAATGAATACAGGAAAATGTGGACATATCATTTTTAGCATATTTTAAAATTGCTCTCAGACAGTAGCCAATTTTGATAAGCATTTGGTAGGGGAATGGCAAGCATGACTTTACATTGTGTTGGGTTTCACAAAAGCCTGATACCTGGGAAAAAGCAGCCTTTATTCTGTCCCTTCGAAGATGAAGATGGCTGATGAAAGGTGCGCCTTGATAAATAAGAACACGTTTGTAGGGTGCACGCTTTAACACTACAGCTAGGTGCCCCAAGGCAGAATTTAAGGAAGAGGAAGCATAATTTTTAAATTTAGTAATCATCTATAGGCTTAATAGTTAAAAATACAATTCCAAATTGGGGGTTGCTATTTAATTTTAGATAGCATTTGAAAGAAGTGTACTGAAAAAAATTGGAAATCTGAGCGTATTTGATGTGCTTGTATATGTTACAAGTGTAGAGAATCACGTAAAGTTACACTGAAAAAATTCTATAGTATATACGTAAAAGTATATAGCATTGTACCACTTTAGAGAAAATCTAAACTTGGAGATATCATTCTGTTTTTAATCTCAGGGACAAATAAGCTAGTGTCTCCTTGAGTTTCTACATTCCTCCATAAGAGCTGTGAAAAACACTGATTTTAGTGAGCTAGAACACAGAGTATTTGTAGTAAAAAAAAAAAAAAAGGCAGAATTCATCAAACTAAGATGAAATTGGCCTTTGTGACACAGGGCTCTATCTTGATTAGCTGGGTGACTTTGCAGCACCACCAAAACACTGGAAATAAAGGTGCTGTACTCAGCATTCATTTCAGGATTGTAAAATTTCCAACAAAGTTGTCTCCAGGCATGAACATTCAGATGATGAATTAGAAATATACCGAATCATTCCATGCTATCTTCTCTGGGGTTTTGCTTAATAAACGTCACCTTCCAAATGGAAAACCCTTCTTGTGAAACTTCTGGTAAGTGGATCTGTGCTTTCAAAGAGCAGTTCTGGAGATACAATAATTTTTTTCTAATATGCCAATAGAAAAAAAAATCCTTTAGCAATGGTATGCAATTTTTAGAAAGCAAACACGATTTCAGTGATTTAAGCACCATTCAAATTTTAGTCAGTTTGCAACTGAAATTGAATAAATGCAACTGCATAGGCATGAAAAACATAAATCTTACCACTTCATGTGGTCCAAGAGAAGGCTTTCCTGGCTGCCCTTTGTTAATAGTTAGATAATGATTCTACGCAGCCTGAAAACAGAACTCCTTTCAGACTTGCCCACTCATGTAGTCAAGCCTTCTTTCCAATAATTACATTAAATTAGCTAAATATCCATAGAAAATGCAAACTTTCATTGGAAAACCTGACCCAGTTTAGAGTTTGCTCTCTTATAAACGCTCAGTTGAAACTGGGTCTCTTTGGAGCTATCTTCCCTTAAGTTCATGTAGCAGGTTAGGTGGTCTGTGGGGCTGCACTGGTAGCATCACCTCTTAGAAGCGTGGGATCCTGGGCCACCACCTGATTTTCTGAATCAGAATCTGTTCTCACAAGATCCCCAAGGAAGTCTGAGAAGAGCTACTCTAGGTAACTAGCGCCCAGACAGTGGCCAGTTCATGACAGGGGCTCCGTAAAGGTGCTGATCAGTTGGCTACATGAATAAACAATTTTGCAGGAAACTGGCCATTAAAAGAGCTTGAGGCAAAAAAAAAGAAAAAAATAACAGTAACATACTTCCATGAAAAATTCTAATCAGTGCGTAAAATTTGGTATTTTAGCCTGAGGCAATTTAAGGAAGTTCAATGGCAATAATTTCCAAGGACAGTATTTAAAGCAATCTCATGCTGAATGAAGCAGGAGTTCTTTCATACCACGTGAGATGGAAAATCATCATTTTCTAGTAACTGGGAGGAAAGAAGGAAGGACCCCTGGATGGGCTTTCAGAGACACCTTTAAGTGGAACGTTCACCTTTACAGTTGGATGACTGACACCCTGCCACATTTTTAGCATGCTTTTTCCTGCCAGGGGTGGTCATAAATTCTGACCACAGATAATTTAATCACGATTAGTGCAGTAAATGAAGATGAACATATAGTGTTCGCCTGTAATTTGAAAATGACCTTCCCAGACCTTCTTCAGTAGCGCGCAGACTTGGAGCAGCTCCTCCCCTGGGGAGGACCCGTCTGCACCAGGCAGGTCTCCTCCCCCAGCTACTTTCTTATGATACATAACCGAACTCGGGGTGCTGCCTGGCTGTGGACCAGCACAGAGCCAGCTGGCCATCGGGGGTTGAAGCCAGGGCCCAGGCCTCTTAGGTACAGGACTCCAAGGAGCTTTGCTCCCCAGCTGTTGTGTGGGCCAAAAGAGGATTAACTCTCCAGTGGCAGAGACCAGTGTGCAAACAAAGGATGTGGCCCAGTACACACACTTTCACACTCTGCTGTGAGCACCTTCATCCTTTAGGGTTGGTCTGTGTCTGAAGACAGTAGAGTTGGTTCCGGCAGTGAAAAGCTGGAAAAAGGACCTCGGGTCTTATCTTCTTCGGAGAAAGAATTCAGCAAAGAGACCAAGATTGTGAAAAAGATGAAAGTATTTATCAGAGGGCAGCTTAAGCTGCTTATATGGGGGCAGTTTTCTGGGCTGTCTCTGGCCAATCATCTCCATATTTGGTACTGATGTGTGCGTGCATCTCTCGGCCAAGATGGATTCCAGCTGGCGTCTTCTCCCTCCTTTTATCCTTCCCCTAGACTGAGGGGCTTCTCTGCACATGTGTCAGGAGGGAAATCCACAAGAATGCACCCAGTCAGGTCCCAGTGCTCCTACTGTATCCCATCTCGAAGCATCCCCAGGAGACCAGTTGCTGCGGCGCAGCCTGGGGCCTATCTATCTCCTACCTCAGGGTTAGTCAGAGAAGCTCAAGGAGAAATCACAAACTCACCAAGCTGTGTGTGGCACACAGCCTGAAAAAATGCTTGTTGTTAAGAATATTGCTTGCTTCTGTGACAACTAATATAAAGGCTGCTTTTGCATGGTGAAAGCTTTTCCATAATTTTTCTTTATCCTACTAATCGTATTTAACCTTATACTAATTGCCTTGTTTAAAAATATAGGCTGTGGTGAGAATCAGATCAAATAAGGATGTTATTGTGCTATGTCTTTTCCGAAACTGGTTAGCCAAGACCCATTCATATATTTACAGAGAAAAAAGTAAAGATTCCTCTTTTTGATATTAAATAAAATAAAACCAAACCAAACACACATATAACAGAGCCCGGATACCCTCCATGTGTAGCTGCTAAGTAAAATGAAGTATTCAACTTTGATTTCCCCAAATCAGGAGCTTGGGAATAGCCTCTCCTTAATCAGAGTCCAAGTGCAGCCTGGTCTCACATGCTGTATCTGGTGCACAATGATGCCCCCCGTGCCCCCCACCCCGGCCAGGCCCCCAGCCCCACCACCAAACTCCCAGAAGGGCCATCAGCGTTCCCATCAGGTGCATCATGGGCCATACTTCTGCTCAGCTCTGCTCAGGCTTCATTGCAGTAAAAGCTCACAAATCTCTATTTTTATAGAAACAGAAACTAGGATTAGTGAAGAAGGTAACGTGTGCAAAGCTCAGGGCTGCCAGGAGGTAGAGCGGGGACGTCACACCCTCTTCTCGTTACACTTTCCCCAGCACCGCCACAGGATGAAACCAAAGGCACCTCCGCTCCAGATGCAAGGTGATCTCAAGTTCATTGTGCCCATTCTTGCAATGGTGGGAAAACAAGATGCTGCTGGGTGAATGTTGCACTCTGTCCAAAGCCAACTCCATTGATTATAGAAGAGAATCGTCAATATCACTCATCCACATAGCACATGTTGGGAACTTGCTGTCCTGCAGGCCTGGGCTCCGTACATAGAAAGCTACAAGAAGGACTCAAGTAGCCCCTGACCTTCTGTCAAATGGGAAAATCCATAGGTTAACTGATGTGGTGAGAAATAGTGTGATTTTAAAATACAAAGCACTGGGTTATGAAAACACAGAGGAAGACCTGACTGACTATGCCGGGGTCACCCTGGAATACCTTCTGGGGAAAGTCAAGTTCGAATTGTGTCTTGAAAGGATGAAGAGGAATTTGCAGAGCAGGTAAATGAAGAGGACAGGCTGAGAGAGTGGCAGGCACTGAATGTGACGGTCTAAAAAATAAATAAATAAAAAACTATTTTCCATGAAAATTGAGAATCTGAATTGGATATGCTGTAACGGTAAACTGCAACCAAATTTTGAAGACTTACTACCAAAAAACCCTTAAAATAGTTTAGATGCGGTATATAATAAAGTGTTATTAAAATTAAAAAATAAATAAACAGATGGTGAATTGGGGGAGTTAGAAATAGCTTAATCCCGGAAGGACGGAGCTCCATTCCAACCTCACAGACCCTTCGTTGATAATCTAGCTGAATCACTCAGGTCTGCATGATTTGGAAAGAAGAAAGGGTACGTTTTGATTTGGGGGTGGTCCTGGTTGGAGAAGAAGGATCTGGGAGTTCCTGAAAGGAGACGGGCTACTGGGAAGAAACTCTTGTCTTGTTCTGCAAGTTACTCGTAGTGTTGGCCCAAGCCGGAGCCGATTCCTGAATTGCGACAAGATTAACCTGATCCTGTCGATCTTCTCTTTTTGTTATCCACTTAGGAGTTCCCCTGTTGGTGTCAAGTTCAGAATTCAGCTTCACACCTGTTTCAATCAATGGCCTCTAAGGAGGAAGGGGTTGAATTTAGGGGATCTGAGACAGGGGATCTTGTTCAATTCATATCTCCCATATGAATTCATAAATACTCAGTTTATGTAAAAGTGATATTAATAATTAAACACCAACATCTGTAGGATGCTGGCAGTATCCGGGCTAAGCCATCAACTACACCATTGCATTTGGTTCCATCCGTAATCCCATTCCAGAGGTACTAGGTTTATCTCCCATTTTCTAGGAAAGGGACTTGCAGAGAGGTTAAGAAACACGCCCAGATAATGCAGTTTGTCAGGAGCAGAGCTGAGATTTGACCTCGAGCCTGATGGAGTGTCCAGAGCAGGTAACTTTTGCTGTCCTCCATGAAGCTGACTCTCCCACTCTCTCCAATTACCCGGCAGCCTTGGTAACATTTATTCAACACAATTAAATAAACAGCGAACGTCTCTGTTACTGATGACACTTGTTTTAAATAGTCATCTCTTTCACAGAGTTTTGCCCACTTCACTTGGTTGAGCTAAACAGAATTCAAATATATTCAAAGGAACATTGGCTACAGTGGACGATTTATGACTTTGCCCAGGTTTCTTAGTTTACAAACTGGAAGAGGCCCTGGACTCACTCAGAAACCCTTTCAATGTTTGAAAAGACATATATATAAAATGCCATTACTTTTATCCCTTTAAGTTGTCTAATCACAAGTGAAAATAACCAGGGTGAGCTTTGATAGAACAGCCCATTTCAGGCCTAGGATAAGACACTTTGGAGCATAAAATTAACCCTGTGGACGCTTAGCGTTCCCAAAGTCTCTTGGGCATTTGCTAGCTGAAACTGTAGAATAATAGTGCCAGGTTCTTAAATTTCCATCACTAGGTTTCTGGAAACTAATTTGGATAAAGTAAGAACATTTTCATGTGTTTTCCCAGCCGGTGAAAGTCGGATGTTAGCTACTTAAATGACTTTCACATTTATATTTGTTTTAAAAGTTATTTTCCATTTAAATATTTTTCTTATATATCCCCTGATATTTTCCCACATTTTCCCACGGTTATTTGATCAAAATGTAGCTGAATTTATGATGAAAATATTTCAAGGCAGAAGGTACAAACATTGGATCAGAGTTTTTAGATTTTTGTTTCTTTTCACTGACCTAGGCTGTTTGATTTAAAAAAAAAATCTATGACAGTAGTATAAAAGAAAAAATGTCATGTAAGCCTGAACTTTATGAATGCCTATGGAAATTTTTCAGAAAAGGCAACCTTCTCCTTTAACTGCAAGAACATAGCTCCTAGATTATATGGAATTTAAGGAGCAGCTTGCCTGAAACACTTGAAGAAAAGTTTCCAATCTCTTACATTGCAGGGCCACTTGAACTGTAGGGACTGGTATCATTTGCAAAACAGCCTCAGAATGTTCTGGCCTGAAAGGAAACTAGCCTTTCAGGACAGCTTGTGTGATATGTTTCAACATTAAAACGCAACATTTTCTGTTTATATGGACTAAAAAAAAATGTCTATTTAAAAATTAAACTTCAGGTTTTATCTTGCCACAAGCTCTAAGACCACAGTCTGGGAGAGTAACAATTTTCTCCACTTACTCTGGTTTGTACATAATTTTCAGTTATCTGAACTGATGGTTATTTAGTCCTGAGAGGACAGCCCCATTATTATAGAGATGTATCTTGGATGTTTATTTATCTTTAAATTCACCCTGCACTTTAATTGGATTCTTTTTTGAGAAAAAGAACCTGCTTTTTTATTTTTATTTATTTTATTTTATTTTGCGGTACGCGGGCCTCTCACTGTTGTGGCCTCTCCCGTTGCGGAGCACAGGCTCCGGACGCGCAGGCTCAGCGGCCATGGCTCACGCGCCCAGCCGCTCCGCGGCATGTGGGATCTCCCCGGACCGGGGCACGAACCCGTGTCCCCTGCATCGGCAGGCGGACTCTCAACCACTGCGCCACCAGGGAAGCCCGAACCTGCTTTTTAAAAACTGCTTTAAATATTACTGACATCAAAATATCTTGTCAGGGGGTGAACACGGCTGTTGTAACAAGAGGATCAGTGGATTTGATTCCTAAATGTGCTTCCTTACAGAAGGATGTTGGCATACTTTAATGCGTGGAAGGTACTTAATATCTGTTTTGATGGGCAGAATAGAACCCTTTATATTCTCACAAAAGGTCGTTCAACAGCTCAGTTAATCTAGGGTTTGTTCTATAGTCCTGAATCTACAAACTCTGCCAATTTTGAACATCATAAGTAAATAAAAGACTGAAGACATCCTAACTCTCAAACAGTCTGAAGCCAAGAAAAAGAACAAAGAGAAAAGGAGCCAACTGCAAACGTAATTACACACCAGTGTTCTCTGTGTACACAGTTATCTACCCTGGGCTCTCTGTGTCCATGATGACATACCCAGTTATTCTTCATGTACAGAATGACATATCCAGTGTTCTCTGTGTACACGGTTATAGACGCAGGGCTCTCTGTATTTGGGGTTTGGAAAGAAACAGTTGCACAATCCACTTGGGGAAGCTTTGCAGTTCCAAGTTCATCTTTGGCACCATCTACTATTTCTATTCTATTTCAGCCCACCATTTTCAGCTTAGCTGGGAGAGAGAAGTGAGTTTCCAAACAATGTAATTTTAGGCTATATTTCTCATCTACCAATCAGGAACTGACAGCCATGACAAGCATGTCTTCACCTCTCTACATTTTTATTCATGTCCTTTAGGAATAACTCTCCCACGTTTAAAAAAATCTCAGCGGCAGTGAGATACACAACATACACACCTCTCTCCGTTCAACCTCTAGATAATCGAGATAATAACATTTGAAATCAGAAATGGATGAAAAGAGAGCACATATTTTATACTCTGAATTTACATAAATAAAACATTTTATGCTCACCATTCATGAAGATAGATATTCAATTTACACACGTCTCTTCTTTAAGGTTCATCTTTATTACCCGCAACGCTAATATCCAGGAATGCTGCATTCTCTTGAGAGGTTGACTATATTAACACCATAATATTGCTAGACTCTAAACCAGGTCAAATTTAAACAGAGTTCTGGTTAAACGTGGGGTATTGACGTGTGCCAATCTTGTCTTCCTACCAAAGCGTAAATAAAATGACAGAAAAGGAATTTTTCCAAAAATCTATTCACCCATAAAGATAATGGGGAGATTTCAGCAAGCAACACCTTTACCCTAATTTCGGACAGAGTTGGAGGAGAGATGCATGATTTAGCAAAGCAGTAGAAATTATACATTAATTTCTCAAACATTATAATTTGAGTCAATCTGTTCCACAGAACCTCTGGAAGAGTCATCATTTCAAGAGGCATTAGTAAGAGTTACTCCCTTTCCTCCCCCAGACTTAAAACCTCTCCCCCATAGAAACCTGGAAAAGCCCACCCTGGAGAAACTGTGTGGTTAAGCAAACAAACAGATGAGCTCTCAATGTAGATATCCGGAGTTCCCCTCAGGGAAAAGGCCGATGTCCTGCTGGGCTCCCCTACAGTAGCTCTCATCCAACAATTTCCAGTTGCAGGCTCAGGGCTTCTGACCAGCTCTTACTGCCTCACCCTTAAATATGAAATGCCAGCCCAAAGCACTAGGCATTTAAGGCAAGCCTTAAACTGGAAGGAGTAAAACCTAAGCAAATTCAGAAAAAGAGGAAAGAAGCAAGGAAGGGGAGGGGGGCAGGGGAGGAAGGAAGGAAGGAAGGAGAGAGAGAATAAGGAAAAAAGAGAAAGAAAAGAAGAGAAAGAAAGGAAGCCCTTGTGACTGGTCCAGGAGTTTGGACAGGCATGAAGCAATGACTAGAAATTGGATTAGGTATTGGGGCTCAGAAGCTGTGTCTTTCTTTCTTCCTATAATATCTAATAAAATGCTTCAAAATGTTCTAATGTTCATTGGAATTGAATTTTAGAAAGATTCATTTACAAGAGCTGTGTACATGGACCCAGGGAGACACTTTTTAGAGACCACTGTATACTCTATACACTACTTGCACTTTCTTAAAATATTTCTAGGTCAGATTTGTATTTCCGTTCAGAGAACAGCAAATTGTTCAGGAAATCGTTTGTTCTCAGAAGATGGGGCCCAAGCTGGTATATGCTTTTTGTTCATATTCTTTTCCCCCTAGGTTTCAATCATTGTTCCTCATCTTGTAAGCTCTAGTTTTTCTTAAATTAGTCTTTATACTGTTATTCAGTCACAAGATATTTTTCCTACAAAGAGTCACTGGAGCCCTGTTACTACTGCCAGATCTGTGATGCCAGCACGTGATTCTGCGGGTCTGCTGTCACTTCTGGTACCCACCTCCCTAAACCTGAATCACATCACATCCTGAGTGAGGCCAATGATGTCTGGAAAACTCAAAAAACAAAAACAAAAAAAAGATTTTTTTCATTTTTTGTATTTCCAACAAGACCCTGGGCTGATTTGTTCCTCAGTATCTATGTTTCTCTCGCCCTTCGCCTTTCCTGGCTGGAACTGAGGGACAGTCTTTCAGCGTTCCTGACTCTCCCGTGAGTTCAGTTGTTCCAAAGTGACCTAAGGTGCCTTGTGCCTTAGGCTTAAATCTAGGAATCACTGTTGTTCCTACTTTCTGGTCATTATGGCTTAGACAAATGCAGCAAAATATCTTTATAAAGATGATTTATGTTTTTCAGGTTATGTTTTCCAATTACATGATATTTTGAATTCAAAATATCAATCAATATTATCATTTGAGTTTACTGGAAATTTTGACTATATACTTTGTTCAACTAATTACATTATTTTTATGATAATTACAACTAGAGTTTGTCTTCTTCCAAATGTATTTGAAATAAATGAAATTAAATATAAAGAAAAAAATGGGACAATTAGGAACAAAAATATATTAATTCAATTTGAAGGAAGCAGAGAGGAAATATACGACTAGATACTCAAGATGGTCCCATGAATACAGTTCACTTCTGAAGCCAGCTTTCAGTTTCCTGGCTGCTAAGTGAAAGGGAAAACATGTCATATTGGACAGATTCTACTTCCTGACAGATGAAAGCATGCACATTTGTCTGCAGAAGCAACATTCTCCTTAACTTAAACACCAATAGAAATTTTCTGTCTAGCCTTATAGAAGGATTTTTGAGTGAGATAATAAATGATGTTTTCCACTAAAATTTAATAAAATTTTATGAATAATCCTCTCTTTAGTTAGTAACAGTTCAAACAGTTTGCATTACCTATTTTTCCCACACTTTTATCTGGATAATAAAACTAACTCAGAGGAATAATGTAGGGCGTGATATCTTTCATCTTGACCTATACTTTTTGATTTCCTGCTCAGGGGTCCAAATGAGGAGAATCAGAATCAAATCTGTTAAGTGATACAAATGAGATGAGCTGCCAAAGATTGGGATTTCCAACCCCTACAGTGTGGGTTCAGCCACAGTCATAGACAGTAGAGTGGAAGAGAAACTGAGGATGGGCAAAGCCGGTCCTCTCATTCACAAGTGAAAAAACTGAGGCGGGGGAAGATGTGAACCTGGTGGTCCAGGGGGCTGGATGTGCCGCTCCAGCATCTAGACAACCTCACTCCTGTCTCACAGCAGAGGATCACATGCTCTCCGCTCTCCATCCTCACCACCAAGCCTTATCTTTCAACCCCTGAGAAGAGATGACACATCAAATTCAGGAATTGTAATGAAGCTCAATATAGTCAGTAAAATCCAAACTTTGTAATTTTGCTTGAAGTTAATGTGACATGTGTCTTTTATAATCTTCTCATATTCAAAGTTCGTGAATTTTGGGAACAGTCTCAACTTAATGTAATATCATCTTTTCAGTAAAGCTGATTTATATAGCATATAACTAAAGGTGATTTACCTTTACACAGGCTTGTAACACATCCCACAAATCAGAAAACAAAATGATTTATCAAACCATATGCCTAATTCAAATTTAGTGGTTATCCTCACGACACATATTAAATATTAGGTTTCGTGATATTTTCTTCCAATTAGCAAGAATCTGTTTACATCAGTATGCTGTTTCTTCTACTTCACCCAGCTTCAATTTGTCAAAGAAGTGATCTAGAAATTTCAGAATGAGGTTTGAAGGATTCCTTGCTTGTATTTTCTCCTTTTCCTTCTTCTCATCCTCACCTCCCACCCCACTCCAGTGCAAATTTCCTACAAAGCCTGTTCTCTGTAGAAGCCTGTAAAAATATCTCATTACCTCGCTGCATCTATTAAACAATTGGAAATGAGCAAGTTCTGACATTAAGATTCATTCCCACTTTTTAGTGCATTCTGTCTGCTTGGAGTATAGCAATTCATGTTCCTCACAAGAAAGCATGGGAAGGTCACTTGTTTAGTTAAAAACATGACACTGAGCCGCTGTCCCTCGAAAGCCCCCAAAATAGAGACAGCTCTGTTTGCCGATATTCACCAAGGCACAGATGCAGGGGTTGGTTATTTAGGCCACTATCCAGAGGGATTATTAAAATTCTCTTGAGCAGAATTTTCCAAAAAACAAATGCATTTCATAAATGTATATTAATCTGTTCAGCTTCAGATAATGAAAACACAGAACTCTGGTAGGAGTCAAGTGGCTGGTGAAGCCCAAGCCCCGCCCCCAGGAATGTAACCGAAGGTCCTGAGGTGTTGGAATGCGGCCTTGGTGCTACAGGGGAGGTATTTTTTTTTTTTTTTTTTTTTTTTTTTTTTTAACATCTTTAGGGGAGGTATTTGGAATGCAGAAGAACAGATCCAAATCAGGGATCTTTCCATTCGGGAATGGCAGCTAAGTTCTGGTCTCTGTGTACCCTAAAGGACAGGAGAGGACACCCTGGCTCATGCCTGTACTTTCAGACCCAGCCTTCCCTGGGACAGAATTTTTGGTAAATGCCTCAGCCGGTGGTTGCTAGTGAGGCTGTGAGGCATAGTGTCCTTGGTCCCCCCCTTGTTTACTGGCTTGCTGGGTCCCTGCTGACCGCCACGTGCATCAGGACAGGGCTGCCCCCTGGTTCCTGAGCACAGACTTAGGGTCTATTCGCTGGGTTCTCTGCAGAGGCAGCCCAGGCTCTGCCTCTGAAAGTAGAGTCAGGCTGGGTCTATGTCAGTTGTTCACTTACTGATGTCCAACGTGTATGTGTTTCTGTGTTTGAAGAGGAGAGGTTTGCACTGCTCTCACGGAGATGGGGCCATTAAAGACGTCTCTTTTGGATTGCCGCCACGTTGGAGTATCAGATCCAAAGGTGTGGTAAATGACTACCCTACCCACAGTGCATATTAACAATCCGTTTCCAGAACTTACCTTGGGTTGTCTAGAGGGTCTGGGAAGGCAAAGGGTAGAGTGGAAAGTCTGCTGAGTGGGGAGTCCTAACAGCTGTGTTTAGACCCTACCGGCCCAGGTTGCTCGTGAGCTTTAGCGACTGACCCAATCTCCAAGAGGCTATTTCTTCTTCTGCAAACAGAGAAAGTAACTACCTGTCCTACAAATTTCAAAGGACTCTCCTTTCAAAGTAAATAGATAACCAGATAGAAATGAATTTGCAAATATTAAAGCTACAGGAATTTAAAGAATAGATTATATACTAAACATAATGGAATCATCCTGAATATTTTAAAAATACAAAAAACAGAATATTTTATAGATTAAACTGATTTATAATGAGATGGATATAAATGGAAATATATTATATTAGGTCTATGATTTAGACCCATAAGAATATTTTAAAATAGGTTTATTTTTGCTGACTTGGAGCACAAAATGATGTACTTTTCAGTAAAATACTATAATTCTTATATATTTTCCACAATGTGACCACGTATAATTGCTCACAGGTCTTACAAACTCGTTTACGCTGGAATTTCTGTTTTGTTACATCCTGGTTTTCCCCTTTGGTTTATATACAACATCTGCATTCCATGTACCCTGGGGCAGCAGGACCACTGACTGATAAGATAGATAAATTTGAGGCTGGATATAAATCAGACTGATCTTTACCTAGGATAACCTCTAACAGAGAAGCAACCTTTAACCTTCTGGACGATGACTAGATCCAGTTCCCTCCATTTGCCCAGAAATTAATCCAAACTGATCTGTGTGCATTCATCTCAGTGACTTTCTACCGAGGCTGTTTCTCGGTTGTTCCTGCTGGAATGAAACCAAACCTCTTTATTCGGGAATGTTCCATTGGTAAGGTTCAGAGAGGAGAGCTTTAGTTTGCAGACCTCACACCAAGTGATTACACAAGTGAGACAGGGGCATCCATCCCTCCCGCCCAGACATCTAAGTAGGCTCTTCCATTCTGTCACTTAGCTCAGTGTCGACCTCAGACCCCATCTGCAAACTGAAACATGCCGAGTGTACCTTTGGTGATCCTTTCTGAGTTGCCGCTATAGCTTTTAAATATTTAGGGTCAAATGTGTTTTTTCAAGTGTAACCTGTGTGACCTGTGTCATTTTGTTACTATGATCAGTAGTGGAAGTGACAGTCTTGGCAGTAAGGACAGAGGAGGAGGAGAAGTGGCAGGCACTACCTACCAGACGCCAGACTCTGTGCCGGGAGCTAAACGTGAATTACTAATAATCTCAGGGAGGTGCCACAGATTCGTTTTCATCATCCTCATCTTGTCCCTGAGAAAACCATCAGCTGACTTGAGCCTGCATTTCAATTGAATCCAAACCCCAGAGTCCTTCCAGCTCTTAAAACAGCTAATACAGCTCCATAATGACGAAGGAGTCATAAAAATATATCTGGCTTGCCTGGATGGAGGCAGATAATTCTAGAAGCTTGCAGAAACTAGGAAGGCTCCTGCTCTCATGGGCCTCTGCATCCTTCCTTGCCCTTCTGCGTGACCCGAGGCTCTTTCAGACCGTGTTTGTGTGCGGCGTTGAACAAGAAATTGTTCTAGTGGCTGGCGATTTGGTTGCGTCTGCCGCTCCAGCCAGAACTGTTACAATGTGACTATCAAAGATGTGCATGATGAACGTGGCTTCCTCTTCCTGGGGGTGGGGTGGGGGGGTGGTCAGCAGCCCTGCCTCTGTGAGCCTTTTCTCTGGGTCGTGTGTATCTTCCCCAATGGTCTTCTGCAGCAGTGGAAATCTACCATGCTCCACAAGTGTCCCCCATGGAGGGAGGCCCTAGGCACTGATGGATTTGAGATTAAAAAGATACTAAGGAAAAAATGGCAGGAAGACAGCTCTGCCTCAAGCACTGGGACCTTTAATGCCCTTCACAACCCCAAACCTGATTTGCCTACCTGCCCACTGACTACACCTGGATGGAATGGGAAGCTGGTGTGGGTTGGTGCGTGCTTTAAGACACCCAGAGTTTCTTAGGGCTTTGTTGGATAGCTGCCACACAGCCGTAGCTTTCTGTAGGCCATGGCCACGATACATTCAGGACAGAACGCCATGAATAAACTCCAAGTCAATTTTATTTTGGAGAAGAAGCCAGGAGAAGAAAACGGAAGCCTTCCTGAAAACAATATGTTAAAAGAGAAAAGATAATCTAGCTATAGCACAACCTACCTTATGGCTACTTTTATATGACGAAACGTGTTTCATACAGTGGTAAACTCTATAAATTATGAAACAAAGGTACATGTGATAAGTATGCAATTATGACAAAAAACTGGACATCATACAAGAGTTAAGTAAGTAACATGCGATGATTTTATAGTTCCTATATCCTAGGGGTATCTCAGAGAGTATTACTTGAAAATCTCATAGTTCAGATGGCTATCGATAAAATACAATTTGAACTATGAAAATTAGTGCCAAAATTGTGATTCTTTGCTGTCAGTAATTAGTTATTTAGACAACCTTTTATACTTAGATCATGTGGACTGTAGAACTTCTAGGAATCGAAAAAGGCAATTTCATAAGTAACTTTGGAAACCAGCATAGCATACCTGGGGATAGGAATATTACATACAAACTTATGTATCTAAATGAAAACATGACAGATTTTTGTGGAGTCAGTCTCACTGCTTTAATCAGATTCCAAAATGTAAAACTCTTTCAACCAAATGAAACTAAGTCACACTGGTTTTTAAATGTGTGCTTAGTCTGAAGAATTCTTTGAAAGGAGGGGTCCAAGTAATAGATTCAGTACCTTTCCTTTGCTGATTCATCACTACCTAATGTCCCCTCTTGCATCGACATGGATTTCTTTATCGACAGGTTACATTTGCATGATTTTGGCTCATACAAAATTATCACTGTTTCCTTTAGGGAGAAAAATGAAAAGTAAAAAGACTGCTTGACTGTCTTGCTGAGCCTCGTTTAATGGATATTGGTAAAATAATCACATAACTACTTTACTTATAAAACCACTCATAACTTGAGGCAAGGCAACGGCTTAGTTGGCTGCCAAAGGTTAGAAACTACAAAATCCACAGAAAATGTCCTGATTTTGTTTTCATCATCTCCCAAACTATTAGTACGTTACTCGGTTCACTGAATACAAATCCATGATAGGGTAAAGAGTAAAATATCTCTACTGAATTCCAATTACGTCAACTAAATCAGCCTTTTCTTCTAAGTTAAAAGTTTTTAATGGCTAAGACCCACCGCTCACTCACATTATTCACAACCTACTCTGTGTCGTATCTGGTGGTCTCTTTGTATACAAAAGTAAGGAAGATTGAGTCTTTGCTCTCAAGATGCTGTAAATCTTTGGGGGTCATGAGGATTCTTCTTTTCCAGAACAGTTACCCCTTCATAATGATAACATTTAACAGCAAGAGCAATAGGAACGGCAGCAGTAACAATAATACTTTTATTTCAGTTCAGCTTTCATTTCTCAGTAACAAAGATATTTCTGTCATGTGTGTATGCATGTGTGTGCACACAGGTGTGTGTGTGTGTGTGTGTGTAATCCAAGGAACTGGACTTGAAATGTAATTCTCAAGGTCTGGAACAATACACAGCAAATTCTGAGGGATCCTGAGCCAGTTACTTGAGTTCCATGTCTCTGTTTTTTACTTAATGAGGATTTCTTTAATAATTAATTCCCACAGGTCTTGTCCTCTAAGTCTGTTTGCCAGCAATATTCTGTTGATGTCTTTTTTTTTTTTCTCAGTGCTTTAAAATGTTTATTTTTAAGTAGTCTGTTGATGTCTGAGGGTCAGTCTCTAACAGATCTACATTGCAAGGATTCAAAGAAACAGAAGACATTTGTGGACTAAGTTGGGAAACTACCGCAAGGACAGCAGATCAGTTTCATCACTTTGCTTCGGTCTAAAACAGATTGTGTTTTCTCCACACCCCCAACAGAAAATAGTATTACTTAGCAATTCTAGGCACGTCTTTCTTTCGAGAAATTCCTTGAAAGTCCCAGAATAATTGTAAATGAAATTCATAAAGAGGGAAAAACACAGTTATGAGGCGGGTGTACATCAGCATGTGGGCAGGATTTAGCTGAGCCCCTTTTTCCTATTGAAGAACTGATCAGACGACTTGACAGCTGGAGTTTACATGATTGTTGTACAATAAAACAGCACTACTGCTACCTTTTGCTGTGCTCCAAATGCCAAGTGCAATTTTGAATACTTTTTCTCCTTGATAAAAATATGCTCTCTTCATAAAAAGAGAAGATAGACACATCTTAGAAATGAGTGTGCTCCTACAGAATGCAACATGCATAAAAAATTAAAGCGAAATTGAACTTGTGAAATATAATTAAAAAAGAAAGGAAAAACCTATTGAAGTTTAATGGCTGGATTGTAAGAGAAGCCTTACACAACATAGTGGGCCCTATGAGGTCTGAGGTAAATGGATTGCAGGATGTATGGTTGGAGCTCAGCTGTGAACACTGTGATATTTTGAGAAAAAAGGATTGAATGCACATGGCTTTGTTGAACCTCTCTCAGAAATCCTAACATCCTAACATTTCGGATGCCAAAGATGGCATTAAGAAGTGCAGAATACAAAATAGATGTAATATCCAAAATATATAGTATAATGAAATTACAGCCCTTGCTTTGGTTTTTATTATAGTCTCGCATGTTAAACTCTTATTTTTGGGGTGAATGGAAAGAGAAACCCAAATAAATTTTCCCTTTTTGTATAGGGCTGTGATGACCTGATTTGGAACTTTCGTGAAATTGTGAGTAGATTAAATAGATACTTTTAGTTCTATACCAGCTAGAGCTTAAATTTGAGTTTGTGTTTTTCCTGGGCTCTTAACTGCTCCAACACATACTAGAACCTGTTTACAGCTAAGGCATACTGAATTCAACAATATAGTAATAAGTAACCTAATTTTCTCAGTCCCTTTAATAACATGAGTAGTCTCAAATTCATTCGTTTATTAAATCAACATTTTTGTAGCACCTATTGTATACCAAACACTGCTTTAGGTGTTAGGGATACTGTAGTAACAAAACATGTGAATGTCTTGATTACATTCTTTAAAGGGGATAGAAGGTTTTAAAAGGGGGATGGTAAGTAATTAATAAATAATGTTAAAGGGGAAAATAAAGCAGGGGGAGGGCATGAAATGTTAATAGTGGGAGTTAGAATTCTGCATTTGATAGCTAGTCACTGCGAAGGTAACTTTTGAGTAAAGATCTGGAGGCACTGGAGCTAGCCGCATGGATATTTGTTGGTAGGGCATTCCAGGCAGTAGGACAGCATGTGCCAAGGGCCTGAGGTAGAAGTGTGCCTGGAGTTTGAAGAACAACAAGAACACCTGTGTGGTCAGAGTCAATCAGAGGACAATAAGGGATACTGGCAGAAACATGACATAAACCAGGCTTCAGAGGGCTAGTGGTGAATAGAAAAGTCTTTGGCTTTGACTTTGGAAGGAATGGGAAGTCTACATCATTCTTCAAGTATTGCAAACCTCTTCTGTGAAGAGCTAGATATTTAGGGGGACAGACAGTCTTTGTCACAACTCCCAACTCTTCATTTGTAATACCAAAAACAGCCGGAGATAATACAAAAATGAACGAATATGGTTATATTACAATAAAAATTTATTTACAAAATTAAGTAGAAGATGGGATGACATCAGCAAGATGGCAGAATGTGAAGCTACAGGACCTCAATTAATGACAATATATAAGCTAGAATACCTCTGTGAGAACTGTAGAGACAAGTTGAGAAGCTATAGCACCCAGGCCATTATAAAATCAAGAGGGGATTCCAGTGAAAGGGATAGGAAAATTTGCATCATTTGTTGTATGTGTGTTCCCCTCCCCCAGCAGCCTAATGCAGGGCAGCTTAGAGGAAACCCCTTGTAGGGGGCTCCTTCCTTGGGATGGAGACAAAATAATGGACCTCGCATCCAACATTATGCTTGTCTGAGGGCTGCCTGAGGGACTGGTTTCTGTCTCACCTGACTCAGAACACTGACGGAACCAGTGCCAGCGTTTGGGAGCTGCTGAAAGCAGAGGTAAGCATGCAGCACATTAGCATTGCTGTTCCTCAAGCAGATACCAGGGGGAGCAAGATGTGAGAAGAGGCTTGAGAGGTCCTAGAACCTCCAGCTGGGTTGATAAGTGAAAAGTTATTTTTCCCTGCACAAAGAATTTTTTTTAAATTCCCAAATCCCAACAAAAGATCACAAGGCATAGAAAGAAATAGGTTAGCCTGGCCTAATGAAAGGAACAAAATAAAACTCCAGAAACTGACTCTAAAATATCAGATCCATGACATACCTGACAAAGAATTTAAAGTAAAGATGTTCAATGAGCTAAACGAGAGCAACAGACAGACAAGGAAACAAAACCAGGAAACAATGAATGAATAAAATGAGAGTATCAACAAAGAGATGGAAACTATAAAAGAACTAAACAGAAATCCTGCAGTAATTAGTACAATAATGGAATGAAAAACTTATTAGAGGTTCAACCACAAACTTGGTAGGAAGAAGAAAGAATCAGTGAACTTGAAGATAGGTTATTTGAAATCATCCAGAGAGAGGAGCAAAAAGAAAAAAATAAAAAGACCTATGAGACTTATGTGACGTTATCAAGTGGGCCTAACATACATTAGGAGGATTCCAGAAGAAGAGGAAGAGAAAGGGGCAGAGAGCTTATTTGAAGAAATAATGGCCCCAGACTTCCCAAATCTGGGGAATGAAATGGACATAGAGATTCAATAAAGCTCAAAGAAATAGACAAGGAAAAATCCAAAGAGGATCACACTGAGACAGTATAATCAAACTGTGTAAAGTCAAAGTCAAAGAAAGAATCTTGAAAGCCACAAGAGAAAAGTGGTTCATCACGTACAAGGGAGCCCCCATAAGACTATCAGGGGATTTATCAGCAGAAACCTTGCAGGCCAGAAGGGAACGGAATAATATATTCAAAGTGCTGAAAGAAAAAAAAATGCTGTCAACTAAGAAAACTGTATCTGGCAAAATTGTCCTTAAAAATAAAGGAGAAGTTAAGACTTTCCAAGATAAACAAAAGCTGAGCGAGTCCATTATCACTAGACCTGATCTACAAGAAATACTAAAGAGAATCCTTCAAGTTGAAATGCAGTTGTGGTAAACAGCAACACAGACCTGTATGGAAACGTAAGATTCTCTGGTAGAGTGCGTGTCACTTTGGACTAGCCACATTTCAATTGTTCAATAGCTACAAGTGCCTAGTGACTACCATATACCATGCTGTACTGCATAACTCTAGAGGTTAGAATGTCTAATTTATTCCTTCCTTCCTTTTTCTTTTTCTCCCTTCCTTCTTCCCTCCCTCCTTTCTTTTCTTTTCTTCCTTCCTTTCTTTCTTACTTTCTTTCTTTTTCTTTCCTTATTTCTCTTTCGATTGTCTAGCATGGGTTTATGCACTTATGTTTGTAAATTACATTGTACTGACAATCATGAGAGCTCACAATAAATCCAGATTAAATCAGTGCCTCTGAGACTAAATTTTAAAAAGTAGTAGAGGAGGTTTGGCCCATGGGCAATAGTTTGCCAAAACTTCTATCGGTTACATTTGTGATTTCATTTGACAGATGAAATAACTAAGTCCCAGCACAGTGAAGAAACATTCCCTAAATAACCTAACTAGTCAGAAATGCTGCTAGGACTCAAATTCGGGTCATTATGATTCCAAATTCTTTCAACTACATTATGTTTCCTTCATAAAGACCTTTTTGTTTTTGTAGACCAGTGGTTCTTAGAGTGTGGTCTGTGGAACTCTTTCAGTGGTTTCATGAGGTCAAAACTATCCTCATAATAATACAACCTCTTTGTCTTTTTCACTGTGTTGACATTTGCAATGATGATGCAAAAGCAATGCAGGGGAAGGGAGTTATGACCCTGCTGGCACCGAAGCATAAATCAGGGCAGCAGCACCAGACTGTACTAGTATTCATTGCATTTCCACCAGCACAGGGATGTAAAAAGCCAGTTTCCTCTAAGAATGCCCTTGATGAAGTAGTGAAAACTATACATTTTATTAAATCTCAACCTTTGAGTACATGTCTTTGCAACATTACATATGACCAAATGGAAAGTACTCATAAAGCACATATGCTGCCTGACACAGAATGACTTCTTTTTCCAGGAAAAGCACTTGAGTGATTGAGTTGGGAGCTGAACTAGCAATTTTTTTCATGAAACACCATCTTACTTGAAAGAATGACTGACAAACTATGGTGTTTTTTTTTTTTGAGATAGAATTCTTTTCTGCTTTATTGAAGTATAACTGACATATAAAATTGTAAGATATTTAAAGTGTAAGATGTGATGATTTGATATATGTATACGTTGTGAAAGGTTTCCCCCATCAAGTTGATTAACACATCAATTGCCTCACATTTAATTTGGATATTTGGCTGACATTTTGGGGGAGAGAAAAAAGAAGTGAGGCTGTTACTTCAAGAAGACAGCTGACAGGATTTGCGGCCAATGACAAAAGCTTCCAAGTGAAAATTAGAATTTTGAAAAATGTGTGTCTGCCACTGTGGGCTTGACAGCTTCCCAATATTTAAAGACCATTCTGATGAGATCAGTGGCAAATTTAGCAACTGTAATTTCAAAATATTAAATAGTGAACTATGTCAACATTTGGAAGATCTGCATAACTTAGCAATCAAATATTTTCCAAATTACCAATGCTTGATGTTGCAAAATCATGTGTGAGTTTAAAGGTTCCTTCAAAGTGTGAGACAAAACACTGGATTTTAATGTAAGTGAGGGCAGTAGATCTGGGTTTCAGATCTACTTTGCAATTAACATTTAAGAAACTACCATTTGTCAACTTTTAATGCAATATCTAAGAAAAATTTCCATAAAGAGTTTTAGTAGGTCATTAAATGTGCCTCCTTTTTGAAATTACATATATATAGGTGAGACTGGATTTTTCATATGCTTTAAACAAAACAACATATGACAACAGATCGAATGAAGAAGTAGGTATGAAAGCTATGATGTCTTCTATTAAGCCAGACATTGCAAAAATATAAAACACTGTCACTCTTCTCCCTAATTCTTTTTTGTTTTGAAAAATAATTATTTTTCATAAAAAGTATGTTCATGCATTTATCATCTTATTTTAAATGCATTAATATAATTTTTTAAATTTCTCAGATTTAATTTCTAATATTGTAAATATTGTTTGGTATAACCCTCATAAACTCAAGCTGATCGTGGTCTTCAAGAATCCTTAAGGGTGGTAAGGGGATCTGAGATAAAAAAGCTTGAGGATTACTATTGTAGACAGGTGCAGAGGGTGTGTGTGTTGCACAGTAAACTCTCAATTAACTAGAGGAAGGTGTGAAGATTGTCTATTAACTGGCCTGTGTTTCCTTAGATCAAATTTAAGAGGAAAATGGAAATAATAAAACAAACCAATGTTGAATGTCTTATCAATATAAAGTCAGCATAAATTGCTATGTATATGATTATATGTGATCAACTCTGATCCAATATAGGAAAGCAAAACTTTCCTTCCTACTTACAGGGGTCATTATAAGAATAAACGATGACATAGAAAAAATGAAATATTAGATATACAATCTTTTGTTGCACATGAAAATGCAAATTTAAGTCAATATGATATATGTTGAGACATTTCACAAATGTTGATCATCAGAAAAATTTCATTATGTAACTGATTAGCTCCTACTATTTGCCAGTACTGTATTAAACTCCACATATACACAGATGATGAAGACATATATTCATTATATTGTTCTTATTTATGAAGGATTTTCAACGATGGTTTAAGCAAAATAAAGGTCTATATTCAGCCCTTAGTTACTTAGGCAATTTTATTTCTAAGTCTTTGGGTAACACTTCCTGCATCATAAATTGATGAGTCCTCAGAGCCTCATTGAGCATCTTTACATTTCTAACCATCTGAAATTGTATATTTTGTGTCATAAAACAAATTATATCCCCTCTGAAATCCCAGATTCTTTTGACATATTTCTTGGAGAGAAATAAATAGCTCCTACACAGGAAACTAACCAATGAAATAAACAGTACTAAGTGACCAACAACAGTAAAGCTAGAAAACTTCTTTGTTTGCACCTAGTCAATTTTGGCCCTGGACAGAGGGGTGCTTTTTGCTGTAGATTCATTCACAATGGTTCCCTGGCCCTAAAACACAGGGCCACGCGCTCCTTCTACCTCTGTTCTGCCAGGAAAGATTTTGCTTTGAATTGTGGAACTGAAATCTCATATTTAGCCCAAAGGAGAAGATATTCTTTTGCAGACTCTTGTTCTGTTTTTCCCTCTTTAGAGCTTAAAAGTCAGGTTTGGGGTTATGCTTTATTTTGTTTTTAGAAGGACACAACGTAGCATTTTTTTTTCTTTTCATTTTTTAACATACACAAAGCAGAGGTCTGGCAAATGCAAACATGAGAAAGTGGAACTCCTGGGAGTGACAGGAGAGCTATAAAAGAGCTCTAATTTTGGAAATATAGTTTTAACATCTTAAGTTTCAGGGGGTTTCAGAACATTCAGAGAATTGTTTGAATAGTTGGACGATTGTCTATCAGTTCAACCCATGGCCCCCAAAGCAATTAAATGAGTCTGAGAATTGCAACTTCATTCACTGTAAGAAATCTGTGTCAGAAGGTATCAGAATATAACTCTTATTAGCTATCTTTACTTTTAGGAACACCTTCCAAAGAACGGAAACCTAATCTGCATTGATTAATTTATTTTAATTATGGGGTTTGATTGCAAATAAATACTTCGCAGACAGGAGAGAACTCTTACTAAGGACCTGCACAGAATCAATAGAGAAATGCTTATTACAGCCTGGAGAACAAAAGCCACAGGGTTCCTGATGAGTGTGTGAGTCTTGAACAGTTTCTTTTCTTTTTTTTTTTTTTGAATTTTATTTATTTTTTATATACAGCAGAGCTTTTCTTTCTGTGCCGATAGCTCATTAGACAGATTAATTTTCCCCGTGATTACAACGCCCACCAAAGGGCCAAAGCAGAGAGAAAATCCACCTTTGGTTGCTTTCAAATTAATCTGCAACACTTTGGGCCTCAGTAGGCGCCCAAGGCACAGTCTCACCCACGTTATTTTTAGTTGAAGGCTATTCTTCTGTCACAGGCAGCAAGATTGAAAACTGTCCTGACTCTGAGCAAACCTGGTTATTTCAGAATACAGGCTCTCACAGCATTTCCCTCTAATGGCCCAGATTAGAAAAGAAAGGTTGTTTATACGTTTAAAAGGCCAAGGTCTCCTGAACCATCAAAGCAGTGGCTTGTGGTTTTAGAGCAACACAACTTCCTGCTGAGTGTAATGGGTGAGCATCTCCAGGCTGTGCTGGAGCTGGGCTGCCACTGGGCACTGATGCTAATTGGCCGTCTGCGAGGGCCACTCAAGCAGTGTATGGGCCTGAGCACTTTGTTTCGTTTGGAGTGAAACATACCCTAAGTAACAAAGGACCCGTACACCTTCAATGCCTCCTACCTGGACATTTTTCTTTTCAGTGGATGGACTTATAGATCAAACGCCATCTTGTCACCTCCCATTTCTATAGTGGCAACTCTTTATAATATTTAAGGAAAAAAAAATAATAATTCTTTGAATTTCACTCTCTGGAAGGATTTGTAGGAGAGAGAATATGTCAAATGTGTTTTATTAATCAAATGTTTGCTTACAGAAAGAATGCATGCAGGCATGACCACCCCCTCCCCGAGCCTGGTGACCTTTCTGACATTATGGACAACTTGGGACTCACTTACGGTGGCTCCCAACCCACTCACCCCCTGTTGGTTTCTTCTATGTTTTGTGCACAATCAGGGAAGGTTACTTACCTGTGTGTGTGGTTATCGTTCCATAATGCATGCTCCGTTTATTTCCTTGAAATAAGCCCCCGTCCTTAATGAGCTCATAATTACTAGGTAAAACAGGAGTTCGCTTCTCACTGCATCTGCGTGCACAGCATCCCATGGCATCCGTGAGAGACTTTTGTCTGAAGAAAGGAGGTAAAGTCACAACAAAAAAAGGCGCCGTCATTTATGTGAGTCTTAATCAACCTGTAAATTCAAGGGGCTCTTTCTATATGAGGCAAGAATAGAACTGAAAAAGCTATGACTGGAAACTAAAGCTGGGCTATAAATATAACCTCATTTGTGAGATAATTAACCAATAATGAGGCTGTAATATTAAAACTACTTGTAGTTGTTTACAGCACACTTAGCACTAACAACGGATTTTTTTCTAAGTATGACTAAGTCATTTTTTCTTTCTAGGCCTTTGTATGGAAGGGACAGAACGGTTTCTAAAGCACCTTTCTATTAAAATTTTTGTGATGGTTCTATGATGTATGCGGGGTCCAAAATATTCCTATAATGTTGGAGTTTTATTAAAGTCAAGATTTAATCATAAATGTGGGGACAATGCAACAAAATAATTTGAGTCAGTTTCTCTTCTCAAATGTTAAGATAAACCCAGGTAATTCTTTCCTTAGTACCAAATACAATTATCCCGTTTAAAAAGCTGTCGCCCTCTCATCTCTGCGTCCTCATGTTTTAAGAGTTGAGACGCTCAAGCTAAAATTACCTTAAATTCATGCATTTAAAAAAAAATTTTTTTTTGCCACACCTTGAGGCTGGCAGGATCTTAGTTCCCTGACCAGGGATTGAACCCAGGCCCATGGCAGGGGAAGTGCCAAGTCCCACCTTAAATTCATGTATTTTTAAAATTAGTCATATAGTATATTTTAGGAAAAGGAAGAAGTGTGTTATAAAATTTAGGAATTTTTGTTGGCGGGATGAACTCTATTACTGTTTACCAAAATGTTAGCATGATTATTATAAAAGGATATAATTTTCCATCATGTTCCAACCCAGCTTTCTATCTGGGAGTCTAAAAACCTGATGCATGCAATTCCCTCCAGGTGTGAGTAAGGCTGGGGTCTCCAGCACTGATGGCCGCCTTTGTCCTGTATGAGCTGCATCTTCAGCAAGCTTCTTTTCTGTCCTTTCTCTACCTTCTACCAATGAACAATCAGTTTTAAAGAAATGTACGTTTCCTAATGGAAAAAATGGGGGCATGTGTTAATAAGCTTTACATTTCTTAATTGGATTATATAAATATAATGTGTGTGTGTGTGTGTGTGTGTGTTGATTGGTTGGGGCTAGGTAATAAATAAACAGAAGCAAATAGAGGTCAAGTAACTTCACTTGTGGCACATGGATACTTAGCAGTAGAGCATGGATTCAAACTCCAGGCTGGGTATTGGCCTATAACTTATTTAAGATCCTCTTGGACCCAATTTTTATTCAGATATCAAAAGAAAGGCAAGTACTTTGTTACCATAACATATGTATTACCTTGTAGCCTCATGTGTCTGTGCACAGTGTATCTCTAGGTAAGCCCACCAAAAATTATGAGATGGGACCTTGGTGAGGGAGCCACTTGGGAACACACTTAACTCAACAGAGGTGATGTGTGTGCTGAGAAAAATAAATGGTGCGTTGTGTACTATGCATGGTCCCAAGTAGCCCCACCATCTTTATGTTTGTGTATCATCCTCTTCAATCACTGAATGTCATGATAAAATCCCAGCTCTGTAGGATGTTTGCCCAATAAATACGAGATGCCCTGCCACTTCCCACGTGTGCACGGTGCTCCAGTATTGGCCAACTCTCCCTGTGTAACCTTAGCTCTCTGATGCCCTGAATGTTTTTTAAATAGTTCTCTGCATCGATGTTTTCATTTCCATGCATTTGCACTGACACCAACCCCTGCTGTCTGACTTTAACCCCTACCTCCGCTGAATGTGCTCACAATAAGATCAGAAGCGCTCCCATTGCCTTCTTCGGCTAGATGGCTTTCAGCCTCCTGCACTCTTGACTTCTCTCCCCAGGCTCTCTCATGCGGACTTTGGTGACACAATTCTCCTTTGTTCAGCATTTACCCTTCTGGGTCCTCCTTCTTATTCTCCTCAATGCCTTCATATCTCAGTGCCGAAGAGAACAAAGGTTGATTTCTCAGTGAGGCTGTGTCGTCGTTGTGTTGTCTCATTCTCTTCTGGTAGCTGGGCAGCTGGGCCAGCCTCTCTGAAGTGTGCAGGTCGCAGTGGCAGAGGGAAAAGTGAGCCCAGAAAAGAACAGACCGGCCACTAGAACTCCTGCCACTTCATTGCTGTCACATTTCATTGGCCAAAGTGAGTCACGTGACTGAGCGTGACTCCCACGGGGCCGGGAAATACAATTCTCTTCCTGAGAATGGACGGAAAACAGATATCGGTGACGGATCCTACAACCTCCTTGCTCTCTTTTTGTCCCCTGGCTTATTGTTGCTGTTTCCTGCTGTGGATCTCCTCTTTTCTTAAGTGTAATGATCCTTATCGTAGAGTTTATCCTCAGCCAGGGATTGAAATCCTCCTGGAAGCTGATGAGTCCAAAACGTCTACCTCCAATTTTCATCTCTCCTCTGAATTTCACTTTGTCCAAGTGCACATCCATCCAAGTTTTAGCGATCCAAGATGTAATCCTTAGAGCTGCATGGAAGAGTGAGAAAGTGAGATAAGGCTGAGCTAGGGGTGGGCAGGAGTGGGGTGGGACGATTCCAAGGTTATACTGATAAAGCATTCATATGTTTGGCAGGTTTACTTTTCAACTGGAAGTTTTATGGTAATACTTTTATCTGTAAAATGGTAATGAGATAATTCCTACTTCATAGGAAGGTTCTGAGGATGGAGTTCATGGGTGAAATATGTAAAATGCTAAGTATGATGGCTGGCTTATATAATCATTTTTTTACCCTGGAGTTTTGGCACTGAGAGGGAGTCTGACCCTGTACTTCCACCGATGAGAAAAACGAGGTCACGAAAAATGCAAAGATTTGCACAAAGTTGACAGCTAGCTGGTGGGTGGACCGGCTGGCACTCAGCTTTCCCAACGCTCCACTCATCCGCATTTCTGGGATACCATATTGCCATTTTTTCTATGAGCTATAAAAATTCAAGGGCAGAGATGCAGACCACTGTCATCAAGTCATAGCGTAGGTTTTCTTCTGATGGTACTCCAGTGGTAGAATTTGACATGTTTCATTATAAGTGCTACCCCACAGAGGAGTCATGTGCTGGAGAGTTTGCAGTCCATTGAGGGAAGCCAAGATCTTGTGGCAGGATTTGGTCTTTTGGTTTAATTTGGAAAGTTGCACAAAACTTTCTGGTCTCCCACAAATTAAAGTAGAGTTACTATAATTTAGTTCCTAAGTGTACTATGTAAAATCAAATTATATTACATTACTCTTGCTGTAGCTATCCTTAAAAACATTCTTATTTTTTTAAAACCAATGTCACTATATGGAAGAACTCAGAACTTGTCAAATGCAGCCAAAGTTTCTGTTTGTCATAAACACAGAAGAATGTCTTGAATGTAATAAGTTGCTGGGGAAGTCTGTTTTCGTCTGCTGTGACCAACTGTCCATTATACCCGTGTCCGTTATGGACGGCATATAATTTAAGGGCAGTGGTTTGTGAAGAATGAAGCAAATGCCAAAACTGGGAGAGAAACCGAGGTATTCTGTTAACCAAATACATCTTAAAATACTTTTAATTTTTCAAGAACCTACTAATCTCTGCATACTTGGCTTTGCAAAGTTACAAAATCAAAATACTTTATTCAACTAAAATATACACTTCATGGGGGAAAAAAGAAGACTTTTTTTCCCCATTGGAATACTTAGTTTAGGAATTCTGTGTTGAAAAGATTCCAGAGAAATGTATTGGGGTTTAAGATGGAAAATACGATCTAATAAGTTATTTAAATGCAGACTAATTGAAACTATGAGAATGTGGAAGGAAAATATATTGAAATGTTAATATTTACTTTCTTTTCATCCCCATAGAATTAAGAATAAAGCTCTCTGTTTGGGGTTTTTTTTTTTCCCTTGGTTGTGCCACATAGCATGCAGGATCTTAGTTCCCCGACCAGGGATCGAACCCGTCCCCACTGCAGTGAAAGAGCAGAGTCTTAACTACTGGACCGCCAGGGAAGTCCCCTCTGTTTTTCTATATTTTGATTTTTC
The DNA here is from genome assembly GCF_964374135.1 of Grampus griseus. Classification (NCBI taxonomy): domain Eukaryota; kingdom Metazoa; phylum Chordata; class Mammalia; order Artiodactyla; family Delphinidae; genus Grampus; species Grampus griseus. The sequence continues at coordinate 167,579,835 of NC_139018.1, forward strand.
CATTCCAAGAAATCTTTCCAGCTCTTTTCTTTGCCTCTTGTAGAACGTAAACAGGGATTTTGGGAGACAATCGCTCACCTTTCTGTGAAAGCATAGAAAGGTGATGTAGAGTGTGTGGGCACGGAAAAGAGGGATGGGAGGTGAGAACAGGAGCAAGAAGTGACATTTCTCAAGACAAGGATGAGGGCAGATGTCTGCAGGTCCCTACCATGTTGGAGCCTGTTCTCCATGCTATTCCACATTCACATTCAGGTCCTCAGAGGGACGGCTGGGTGAAGCATCTCAGAAGGGTGAGCCCAAGGCACAAGGACTGAGCCTCAGCAAGAATTCCAGTGGCCATTATCACCCAGGAGCAGCAGAAGTGCTGGCCCCGCAGGCTTGGGCCAGGGACACAGTAGGAGTGATCAGTATGGCCCAGAGATCAGAGGGTCCCTTTTATATGTTTTGCGCTACTTTGCCCACCTGGATTAAAAAAAAAAAAAAAAAACTGTGAAGGAGTTTTAAAAAACTGTGAAGGTAGACAGGGAACCCCAAAATGACAGGTTGAAATTCCTGCTAATCTAAGGGGGGCCTGGAATGAAATTCCCAGGGGAAAATCTGATTTAAAGAGAGATCATCTAGGGACTTCCCTGGTGGCCCAGTGGGTAAGACTCCACACTCCCAATGCAGGGGACCCGGGTTCGAATCCTGGTCAGGGAACTAGATCCCGCATGCACAACTAAAAGAGCCTGCATCCCACATGCCGCAATGCAACGCAGATCCTGCATGCAGCAATTAAGGTCCCGCGTGCTGCAACTAAGACCGAGTGCAGCCAAATACATTAAAAAAAACAGAGATCATCTATAGAAGCAGACAGATATCTGCAAAAATGGATGACTCCAAAAATACACATACATAAAGCATATGTTTTACCCAATTTAATTTATCTTCCAGTTTTGTTGAGTTTGAATAGTTACTGTTTTCCAGAAAATTAAGCAAAAAACTATAAAGTGTGTTAAAAGTTAATTCAGAATGTTGAAAATATAAGTATGTCTAGCTTTATTTTTGTTAATTTTTATCATATTTATTAAAGTATAAACTGCATATCATGAAATTCACCTTGTTAAGTGTAGAGTTTAAGTTTTAATGAAGAATACAGCTACGCCGCCACCACGGTCAAGGTCTATAACATTGTCATCAGCCCCAAATGCCTTCCTGCCCTTTTTGTAGACAATCCCTCTGCCTAATCCTAGCCCTAGGGAACCACCGATCTGCTCCCATTACTACGGTTTTCCCGTTTCTAAAATTTGCCGTAGATAGTCATTTATGTGTCTTCTCTTACTTAGCGTAATGCTTTCGAGATTCACCTACCAGCAGGTCGATAAAGAACCATGAAGGGTTTGAATGTCCGCACTGCTTGCAGGCTCACAGGTGAGACAGTGGCATAGATTCTGACAGAAGACACTAGACACTAGGGTCATGGATGAAGGACTTCCTCGGGACACAGCAGGAAGCACAATCTTCGTCATGCTCTCCTTTCCCTCCCAGTGCACTGGGTGCGTGTCATAAGGGACGAACCCCGAGCTTATGACTCTGCCAGTGACCCTGCTAGCAAACCTGCCTAGCTTCACCCTGGAGGAAGACATGACGCTGATCACGGTAGTCAGGAAACAGAGCGCTACAGTACAGACTCTGTCCTCCATCTCTGTCTTCCCAGGCTGTTCTTCATAAGCAGCCTTTAAACGGCCGTCCCAAGAAGTATAGAAACCCCATGGAGAGTGGTCTTCTAATGAGGCCATTCCTTTTATGGCTACATAGTATTCCACTGTATGGACATACCACAGTATACGTCTCCTAACTTCTGGCAGTGTCAGCTTCACTGAACTGTGTCTGTCTCCCGAACTCAGCAAGACATCCCAGCTCTGTCTGGGTTCTCCTCTCTGCCTGGCAACCTGAAAGCTTGGGAGTAAGCTTGTTCCCTTCGTCTTTCCTCCTGTGCTGCACGATACTTCACGTCTGACCAGAGCTTTTTCATATACAGCTGAACTTCCTTATTCACCAAGTCCCTCCTGCTAAGACAATTACTTGCAAAACACATCTGTAGCCACAACATCGGTACGAGCAGTGCTTTCCCATCGTTTGTAGCCACGCTTTCCCAGCTGAGGCCCAGTGAGTGGACACTCTGTCTTCTTTTAATCCTCATACCATAAACAAGTGTCCTTTTGCCAGTCTATTTAGTGTCCTGTTTTTTGCCTTTTGTGGACTTTTTTTTTTGGTTGGCTGGCAGTGATTTCACTGCTTAGAATGGCTCTCAAGCATAGTGCTGAAACCTTATCCAGTGGTCCTAAAAACAGGAAGGCTGTGATGTGTCTTAAGGAGAAAATATGTGTATTAGATAAGCTTCATTCAGGCATGGGTTGTACTGCTTTGGTCATGAGTTCAAGGTTAATGAATCAACAATATATGTGAAATAAAGTACCTTGAAAAAGAAACACACATAAAACAAGGTTCCCTGTTGATGGGTTGATGAAAATGTTGTTACCAGAGTCTCTGGTTTTATTCCTTCTTCATTATCTGACATACGACAATATTTTCCATGACCTAAAAGAATACGCATACATACATATGCGTTAGGAAAATTTATTTCTAAAGAACAAATGTGCATTTAAAATTCCTAGCCAAAAATAAAATAAAATAAAATTCTTAGCCAGGATTTCCCCGGCGGTCCAGTGGTTAGGACTCCACGCTTCCACTGCAGAGGGCACGGGCTCGATCCCTGGTCAGGGAACTAAGATCCCACATGCCACACAGCATGGCCAAAAAAAAAAAAAAAAAGAAAGAGAAGAAAAAAATTTCTAGCCAGACCTCTCCTTCCCTTCCCCCACAACAACACTAACATTAAGTAACTTGTGTAAATACGTGCCATCTCTGTTTCTCCTTCCAAATGTATTGCTATACTAGACACGTTGTTATATTTCTAATTTCTTGACACATCAGTGATTAGGCTCTAAGCTAGACACTTCCCACATCTGCAGTCAAAGCGCAAAAATGGTCGCAGTCTCCAGACATCCCCACGCTAATGATCGTCTCTATTTAGGTCTGTCTGTGTAACTAGATGTTTATCTACTTTGTATTCTTGAAAACTGGGTCTTGTCTTTACCAAACATTAGCTTTCCCCTAACATGTAGCAACGAGTCCACTGTTCTAAAGAGTGGTATCTGTATGCCACAGCTCGCTCACACACATGCACAGTGCCACAATCCTGAAAGGCCTTAAGACTGGTGTGTGTGTGTGTGTGTGTGTGTGTGTGTGTGTGTGTGTGTGTGTGTGTGTAAATCAGGGATGACCTTATGGGCATATAAATTACAGGTACAAAAGTGACGATCTGGATCTTGGGAGAAGATCCCCTTCCAGACAGTCTGAAACCCTCTATTAAATCATTAATTCCTTCGAGTTAATAAGTCTGCTATTTTTATTTTATTTTTAAATTTTTTGGCCATGCCACGGGGCTTGTGGGATCTTAGTTCCCTGATCAGGGATCGAACCCTGGGCCCTCGGCAGTGAAAGCCCAGAGTCCTAACCACTGGACCGCCAGGAAATTCCCAATAAGTAAGCTATTTTTAAAGATCGAGTAACTGTGTATTATGTCCAAACCTTGCAACTTAGCTGTATGATAAAGTACTGTGGGAATCACATATTCTGATTTTCAAGGAGAGCTTTATGTTCAACTAGTCTGTCTTTTTCATAAACTCCCCACTAGATGTTTTATTCCAATGTTCGTTTCAGAGAATAAGGTGCCCTAAAACCAGTGTAAAGACCCCAACGAGTTTCCACAGCCATTTCCCTCCAAGTAGAAAATGCAACTAGACAGCAGAGGAGACAGAAGTGGGAAAGTCAAGGTGAGCAACAAGAGTGGATCATTGTGAGCAGGAGGTGGCACATGAGGACGCAGATTAGAAACGAAGTGGATACGGGGCGAGGCGGGGCCGGAAGGTAAATTGGCAATTTTGAATGGCATGTAGAAAGTCCACGCTTACATTGCTAGAGCCCAGCCAATAGACAGCTGTCAAAACACACCCACACATGTCTGCCTCTCACACATGTGATAATGGAAATTCATTCTACAATGCAATGCTTGTAATCAATTTCCAGGGGTTCCTGAAATCTGTTGTTACAAACTTGCTTAGCATTTTGTTGGCCTTATGCCATGTGGGGTGAAGCATGTGTCCACAGGCTTGCATATCCCTGACCAGAAGTATGCGGAGAGGATGTGATTCCTCTGGTCCCGCCTCCTCTCCCTGTGGTTACACGGATGACTGCAGAAGGCAGCCAGGGTCCTCTGTGCAGCTTTCTTCAGGCACCTGAGCACAAAAGACATGACAATAATTCAGGTACCACGGCTTCCCTGGTGGCGCAGTGGTTGAGAGTCCACCTGCCGATGCAGGGGACACGGGTTCGTGTCCCGGTCTGGGAAGATCCCACATGCTGCGGAGCGGCTGGGCCCGTGAGCCATGGCCGCTGGGCCTGCGCGTCTGGAGCCTGTGCTCCGCAACGGGAGAGGCCACAGCAGTGAGAGGCCCGCGTACCGCAACAACAATAATAATAATAATAACAATAATTCAGGTACCAAAGACTACATACTATATGCAGTTATATGAAGTTCTAGAAAAGTAAAACTTAAAGTGATGATAGCAGATCAGCCGTTGCTAGGGGTTCGGGGATTGGGGATGGGGACTGACTACAATGTTCTAAATCATATTTTTGGTAGTGGTTGCACTACTAAAGACATATGTCAAAATTCATCATGTGGTCTTAAAATTGGTGAATTTTACTGTAAATAAATTATACTTCTACTGGTCAAAAAAAAAAAAAAAAAAGACATGACCATAATTATGTGGCACTCTTTAAATATCCTGAATTTAAACGTCCTGAACAAGCATCTCTGGTTCCTGGTTGAGGGGCGTCCTGGAACCAGGCCTCTCACTCATTTGTCCTCACACTCTCTGGACCCTGAGAGCTGAGCTGCATAACTGGGGACGGCAGTGACAGCTGCAAGATTTAACCTGTTGGGCCTATAGGCAATATATTGGAAAGAGAATCAGATTTCTATTTAGAAAAAAATTGTATGGGGGCCCAATGTTTCACCTGATTAAAGGCATGGGATTGGAGAAGTCCATGTCTATTCCCGGCCAACGGTTAGTACCTTTTGAATGAGTCCACCTCCTCCCATTCTCACTGTTCCCACTTCCCAGCCATAGTAACCTTTCCCCCAGACTAACATGGCAGCCTCTTCATAACTTCCTGATTCTCCAGGCTGAGGTCAGAACGGCTTCCCCAGCATTTGTTCAGGGTGGTCTCCTTCCCTCTCTGATCAAGTCCAGCCAATCATGATCCGATTCCTGCCTTATATCTAGACTCTGCCTCCTGATCATTATGTCCCAGTTAAACTGATCTTTTGGTTCCAGGTCAGAATGGCCTTGAAATCTAGGACTATATTTTAAAATACCCACTGGATATTTCCCCCTGGAATTCTCACAGCCATCTTTTTGTTGTTGCTTTAAATTGTAGTAAATATATTTAGCATGCGCTTCCTTCTCTTAAAGTCTTAAATACCTTAGGCATCTTAAATTTACGTAGTCCGAAGCTCAGGTCTTTATTTTCCCACCAGAGCCGCTCTATTTCTATCTGCATTATTCATTTATGCCGCGAGTCTCTAAAGCTGGAAACTTCAAATCTAGTTTTGATAAACTCATCTTCACCCAATCAACCATCAAATTCCCTCAATTCTACCCATAAGAGTCTTGAATCCATTTTTTCTTCACATGCTTTTAAATTTTCTTATTTTGCATGTGTCTCCCTGGTCACCTGTAAGGTTTTTGTTTTTGTTTTTGTTTTTGCGGTACGCGGGCCTCTCACTGTTGTGGCCTCTCCTGTTGCGGAGCACAGGCTCTGGACGCGCAGGCTCAACGGCCATGGCTCACAGGCGCAGCCGCTCCGCGGCACGTGGGATCCTCCCGGACCGGGGCACGAACCCGTGTCCCCTGCATCGGCAGGTGGACTCTAAACCACTGCACCACCAGGGAAGCCCCTGTAAGCTCTTTTAAGGCAGGACCACCGGGCGCTCAGATCCACCCCTCATACTGGAGTAAACTTGATCAACAGTCGTAGGGAGGCTCCACAGAAACATCAAGGGAGGACTTGGCAGCACTCACGCTTTCTAGGTGATTCATCAGTTACAAATTTTTCTCTTTTATGGGACATGAACCATACAAGGGGACCCCTTCTGACTCGACCTTGTTCCTACCACAAAGTAGGCAGTCTGTTAGTGTTTTGTATGATAAAGGAATTTGGAATCTCCTAATCATAGATTAGGAGGCTTATTCTTTATTAAAACACATAAGAATTTTTTCTTATTTATGAAGCAATAAGCTCTGAGATTCCATCATCAATAAGACCCAAAAATCAAATTTTAAAACCAATACTGCGGATTTCCCTGGCAGTCCAGTGGTTAAGACTCTGCACTTCCACTGCAGGGGGCATGGGTTCAATCCCTGGTGGGGGAACTAAGATCCTGCATGCCGCACGGCACGGCCAAAAAATTTAAAAAAAAACCCAAAACCCAATACTACCATTACTATAAAGAAACACCTATGATATTGTCAACTAAAAACTTGTACAAAATAACATCCATATTATAATCATATCTTGTAAAATTGAAGGCATATTCCTGGGTATATAGAGAGAGCTATTTGGGTGACTGATCTTGAAGTATTGGCGGTGGTTATCTCTTTGTTGTATAATTTTATTTTATAGCTTTGGGGAGGGGATACTTCTTTTTTAATACAGCAGGTTTTTATTAGTTATCTATTTTATACATGTTAGTGTATATATGTCAATCCCAATCTCCCAATTCATCCCACCACCACCATCCCCGTTTTCCCCGTTTTCCCCCTTTGGTGTCCATACGTTTGTTCTCTACATCTGTGTCTCTATTTCTGCCTTGCAAACTGGTTCATCTGTACCATTTTTCTAGATTCCACATATATGCATTAATATACGATATTTGTTTTTCTCTTTCTGACTTACTTCATTCTGTATGACAGACTCTAGGTCCATCCATGTTCCTACAAATAACCCAATTCTTTTTTATGGCTGAGTAGTATTCCATTGTATATATGTATCACATCTTCTTTATCCAATCATCTGTTGATGGGCATTTAGGTTGCTTCCATGACCTGGCTATTGTAAATAGTGCTGCAGTGAACATTGGGGTGCATGTGTCTTTTGGAATTATGGTTTTCTCTGAGTATATGCCCAGGGAGGGGATACATTTCTTTATTTAAAAAATTTCTTTATTTAAAAAATTTCTTATAACAAGTATATATTGTTTTTCTGCAACTAATAATGCTTTAAAAATACATATTGTATCCCTTTAATCAGTAATGTACTTGCCAAACTCCTGAAAGATCTCTTCTTTTGCCCATTACTCTTTGTAATGTAAAAGAGGCAAAGTTGATGATGGTCCAATATTTTAAGCAGTGTCCTTTCATCAGGAGTGTGAATGGATGGTCGTTTAACAGTTAGCAGAGTAAAGGATGAAGCTGGAAATTGAGTGTTTCATGTGAGGAGCAGGAAAGATAGGTGTGTCTGTGTTTGCCTTCCGATGGGATGGGTGCATTTGTAATGCATAAAAGAGTGAGAATGAAAGAAAGTAAAAGTGTTGACAAGTGTTTTTCCTTTTCTGAAATTCCAATGATACTGACACCCTTGTCTGAGCAAATAACACTTGTATTAAAAACAGAAAAGAGGGCTTCCCTGGTGGCTCAGTGGTTAAGGATCCACCTGCCAATGCAGGGGACACAGGTTCAAGCCCTGGTCTGGGAAGATCCCACATGCCGCGGAGCAACTAAGCCCATGCACCATAACTACTGAAGCCTGCATGCCTATAGCCCGTGCTCCAAAACAAGAGAAGCCACCGCAGTGAGAAGCCCGTGCACCACAATGAAGAGTAGCCCCTGCTCACCACAACTAGAGAAAGCCCACGTGCAGCAACGAAGACCCAATGCAGCCAAAAATAAAAATTAATTAATTAATTAATTAAATTTAAAAAAAAAACAAAACAGAAAAGGGAACCGAAGAATAGACCAAATTTGTTTGGCTAAGATAAATCAGCTTATAGGATCAGGTGGAGATCTGTCAATATCATGGAGCTTCTTTTTCCTTCTCTCTCTACACTTTTAGAAAAATTAGTTTAATGAAAAGGACATAAAATATTGTGCTACAGGGCCAGGTAAATCTGAAAACACACACACACACACACACACCCCGTTACAATGAAGTTTTTTTTTTAATACAGACTACTATCTCTAGTAAGAATAAAGTTTGTGCTTTAAAAATCATGTCCTGTATATCAATATATTCAGAGCAAGTTGTAAACTGCTTTGAGTTTTCTGACAATAACAGAGGATACTGTTCACCAGAAATAATACCCATTAACTTAATAACCAAGGGTCAACCATTTGGTTAAGAAATGGGCCCAGCTGTGAGAGATGGTGGTCTTATAGCAGTAATACTTTATATCTTCTCCTCTTCCCTGGTTATTCCTCTCTACATACAGATTATTTAATTTCTCATGGTTATTAGATTTCATTTTTAATAGTCTTGAATGAATAGCGTGATGTAAAAAAATAATAATTTGTGCTCTTTCATGAAAAAAAATATCTTGCCTAGTTAACTTTATAATTTGTGGTACCATGGTGATTTAAAAGTGTGATGTTAAAATCCCCCTACTCGTAGATTACTGTTTTTGTTGAATTTGGTGGGAGACCAGGACATTGGAGAGGATTTCCCATGACCTCATATAGTCCTTTTCTGTGTGAGAACCCCAAGCAAGAAATACTTATGCTTAGTAACAAGAATAGTTACAAATTCTGCTTACAAATTAGATAAAAATTCTCCTATTGACTTTGAGCTGTATAACAAACAGCATGCCCCTTTTCTTTGGTTCTCTCAAGGTTACAGCCAGATATTCAGCCCATCCACGGTGCTGGTAAATGTTTCACAACTGGATTTCTGGGGAAAAGTTCTGATTGGTGGTATTTGCCAATTTTTCAGGTGTAAATTCTTCCACCAAAACTGATTTCGAGCTACCATGATATTGTCGTAACAGGTGGAGCTGGGAAGGAAAGTGCACGGTTGGATTTGTGTAAAGGGATGAGAACCAGCCTCACTGCATTGCCAAGCCCACCCACCAGAGTGATGCCCTAATCGCATGTGTTTCTTGTATTTTCCTGGCCTCACTTTTTCTACCCTTGTTTTTTTATTTGTTTGATTTTTGTTCACCATATTTTTATCACATCAACTTTGGATGGTTTATATATGTTTAAACCACCTGAAATTCTTTCTCAAATATAATACAATAAAACAAACACCAAAAGACATTAACTAATTAGCAGGAAGATTCCGTAATACACAACTTTTGTGATACTGGTCCAAATCTAACTTTCACTTTGGTTTGTTAGCAATAACCACTGGAAGCAATAGCAATAACTATTAATTCCCATGAAGGATTCTCTAGTCCTTTTCTTCAGCTCCTTCTTCAAAAAAGAATATGAACCTGGTTCATAGCCTACTATGTGCATTAACTTATTTCTCTTCCCACAGAAGTCCTATAAGTCAGCAAGAGAAGACACTACTGTCTTCATTTTGTGGATGAACATACTTCAAAACTCTAAAGACTTTACCTAGAATCATAGAACTTTTAAGTAGCAGAAGCTCCAAACCTGCTTTTGGGTCATCAAGACCCCAAAGAACAAATCACAATGCCTAGCACTTTCTCCTAGGAGATTGGGGTGCCCTAGATGCTTTTTGGGGTTGGTTATTTTTCACAGGAAGTGAAAACTTGTACTGCTGTTAAGTTTTAAGCATTGCTAGGACCGGGAGTCCTGAAGATAATAATGATGTTTTTTAATTACAATCTATATTGTTGCTTTTAAGTGATAAAATAATTAATCAGAGGAGAATCATAGAGCTAAGCGTCCTATTGCAGGATGATTTTGCAAGGAAATGACTGCCAACATATTTGATAACTGCCTAGTGAGAAAGTGGAGCTGATTAGTATCTTCCAAAGGGCTGATCAATTCTGCATAACTCATGTAAGCTGTGGAATCTGTAGATGAAATGAGTGAATGAGAGTAGACGAGCATTCAGATATAACATCTTGAGTTAGTCACATCTTAGGGTTCTCTATGGGGGGCTGAGAAGCATTACGTGCAGGTAGTGAGTGGTCTGCTCACCTTTTTCCAGGCCACTACAGCTTAATGGCCCCAAAACTACTCTGACGTGGGTTGCTGAACTGCATTTTCAAGTGTGTTTACAGCTCCAGTATTGATTGCTCGATTCCATCCAACTACCCCTTGCAATAAACAACCCTGGCACTGTTGGAAAGCAGTGATACATTATTTAACAGTAGCTAATCAATATAAAACAAGCCTCCCTTTTGTTACAGCCGTATTATTGATAGACTGCTTCTCCGTTTTAATTTTTTATTATTTTGCATTGATTTCTGAAACTCCATTCTGTAGCTTACTTTTTTTCCATCAGGAACTGTGAGCTGAGTCCTACCTGACTAGAAATCTAACATCCTTTTTGAATCACAAATTACCCAACTTAATGAAGAAACAATTAGCTGAGAGTTTTTAAAAATCATTCAACTTTGCTCTAATCAATTTTAATGAGTGTGACACATTAAATGCAGGATTTGGGGGAGGATACATATAGAAAAATCTGAAAAGACAGATTTTTGCTGCTGTGTGTGTTCTGGGGAAAAGGGTCTCCAATTTTCCCATTTAGCCTGGGTGAACGTGTGGGAAACTCAGGCGTGGAAGTACCATTCATACCAGTGCGAATCTGACCCCTAAGTTGTGTTCTGTCAATGGAAGAATAGGGTTCTTTGGGTTTTTTCTTTTCTTTCTTACTTCATTCCTTTTTTTCTTTTCTTTTTAAATCTTAGCTGAGTTGTCTAGAATAAAACATTCATGGCAGCTGCATTGGGCACTGCTGCACCTGAGCACTAGCTGTAATCAGCTAAACGTAAACTAAGATCTTACTGTCTATCTATATAAACAGAGTGAGTGAGGCGGTGAGGTGCAAGGGAACACAGGTACGTGTGGACTGGGCAGCTGGGTGAAGTGGGCTGAAAGCAAACGGAGAGATGCTGGCTGGTCCACTCACCAACTTTGGTGTTTTCAGTTATCCTTTCTGGCCTATTATAAAATAATAACAACAAAATATGTCACAAATGAACCTACCAACAAAACAGAAACAGACTCATAGATATAGACAACAGACTTGTGGTTGCCAAGGGCTGGGGAGGGGAGGGAGAGGGATGGACTGAGAGTTTGGGGTTGGTAGATGCAAACTAGTACATTTAGAATGGATAAACAACAAGGTCCTATTGTATAGCATAGGGAAATATATCCAATCTCCTGGGATAAACCATAATGGAAAAGAATAGGAAAAAAGAATGTATATATGTGTATGACTGAGTCACTTTGCTGTACACTAGAAATTAACACAACATTATAAATCAACTCTACTTCAATAAAAAATTTTTTAATAAAATAAAAAAATAAAGTTGGGTTCCTAGACAATTCATAAAAGTTGAAGATTTATTTGCTAAAGATATTTCTTTTTGGTTAGCTATACCCATCAATAGGTATTAGTTCTTTAATACATGTTTTCTGATTACCAAAGAAATTCCAATTCTTTGCAAAACTTTTTGAAAACACATGAACAGAAAGAAAATACTAATTGCCCCTACTCCTACTTAACAGATAAAGACAAAGTTGTTAAAACTTTATTATGCGGGGGGCTTCCCTGGTGGCGCAGTGGTTGAGAGTCCACCTGCCGGTGCAGGGGACACGGGTTCGTGCCCCGGTCCGGGAGGATCCCACGTGCCGCGGAGCGGCTGGGCCCGTGGGCCATGGCCGCTGGGCCTGCGCATCCGGAGCCTGTGCTCTGCAACGGGAGAGGCCACAACAGTGAGAGGCCCGCGTACCGCAACAACAACAAAAAATTTATTATGCGTAGCCTGCCATTCATTCACTCTGTCTCTTTTGTCTCCCTATATAGAACTAATCCACGTGACTTGGATTGAAAATGATGCTGAATATCATGACCAATCCCTACAGAATGTTGTGTACGGTAACAGAGACCAGGCTATGAATTATTTTAGTGGTGTTTTCTTTTTGTTGCCATTTTTTTAAGAGACACTGTAGTGTGTCGTAAGACACTGATATTCAATTGTATGTTTGCTGTGTTCAATCACAGTTCATTTGCTAAGGGACAAGTGTTGTCGATATTTATTCACCAGTATAGGGTCATGAATTCCAAAGCCAAGTTATTAAATACGAAGAATAAAAATAAGCCAGAAATGGAAATGTGAGCTCTGGATAATTGGAAGCAGGAAGCCAGGAGATCAAAAGCAGGTGGGCTTAGGAACCAGGACAGTTGAAACTCACAAATCAAAATAAGCTATGAAAAGAGAAATCAAAGGTCCCTCAGAAAGGAAAAAGAGTCTAGGTGTAGGTTTCCAGTTGGCCCTATGTTTTCTCCATCCCAATCTTCATTTAGCAATAGTCACCACGCACTGAGCACTAACCATACGCCCAGCATCGGAGCTGGCTTCTAGAAAATGAGGCCACATTTATGTGCAGCCCCTAGAAAGTACACAGTGCTTTAGGATTTGACCTTTAAATCTCACGTTGACTCAACTGTGTGCATTCCCCCTTGTTTTTTTTTTTTTGTTGTTGTTGTTTCTTTTAACTTTTTATTTTATATTGGCATATAGTTGATAAACAATATCCTGTTAGTTTCAGGTGTACAGCAAAGTGATTCAGTTATACATATACACGTATCTATTCTTTTTCAAAATCTTTTCCCAATTAGGTTGTTACATAATATTAAGCAGAGTCATGGAAATAAAAATAAATAAGTAAACAAATGGGACCTAATTAAACTCAAAAGCTTTTGCACAGCAAAGGAAACCATAAACAGAATGAAAAGACAACCACAGAATGGGAGAAAATATTTGCTAATGATGTGACTGACAAGGGATTAGTCTCCAAAATTTACAAACAGCTCATGCGGTTTAATATCATCAAAGCATTCACTCGTTTTTAATTCTTAGTTTTCTTTAAGAAATGAACAACGTCCTCTATACCTATGTTTGTGACTATCTCAATGTAAGCTGTCTTACATCCTATGGGAATGAAGCCCAATAAAGCAAACGCAAGGTAGATCTGCTCTAGAAACTGAGGAGATGCTTTCCATTCACAAAGCAAGGAAAGTCTCATGGGAGAAAACCTCTAGTAAGTGCTACATGATGCGGGTGAAGTGATGGAGTTATAAACCTCGCAATGTGTCCTGTGGGCCTAGCCTTGTTGGGTCACCCAAAGATGCCTAATCGTAATCACTGCCACCTAGCCGTCTGTGGGCAGAATTTGGTCATTTGTTTTTCATTTATGGAAGGGGCTTTAACAAATTTACTGACTTAAAGAATTTCAACAGTATTTGTAATTTTTAATTGAGAGAATTAACGCAAAAATTGGAAATGTGAGCAATTAGAAAGGCAGTGCTTCTATGTAGAGAACCATCAAATTAATCATCAGGGCTTAATACCAGGTGTGAATTACCTGAACAGGATCCTTTAACTTAGAACTTTAAAAAGAGGAAATAAATCAGGTTAGATGAACCCAAACTCTTATGGATGAAACTATTTCTCTTAGATACAAGTGTAATTCATTATTATAAGTATGAGATAAATGTGGTTTTGTTTAATATCTTCTCACTAGGCAATGGGAAAACTTCTTAACCTCATGTGTCTAGAAGTAAATTTCAACACAGCTCAGTTCTCTTGTGAGTTGTCCTTTCCTTGAGATTCTTGTATTTTCCTGCTGATTGGCAGCAGTAACTTCTTCATTGAAATTATTTTCCTTTTTGTTTGTTTGTTTGTTTAAATTACGTAAGGCATAACACACCTAAGGTAAAGTACACAAATTTTAAATGTACATCTCAATATATTTTTACCCCGGTGGAACACCTGTAAACACCCTTGTAATTGCCATCCAGATCAATATATAAACATCGCCAGCATTGCAGAAGGCTTCCTTTGTACTGAGTCCTAGCCCCATGAAATAGTTTTGCTTCTTGTTAAAATTTATATCAATGGACTCATAAAATAGGCAGTTTTAATTTGTCTGAATACTTTCACTCATATGATTTCTGTGAGATCCATCCTTGGGTGTAACTGTTGTTCATTCTTTCTTGCTCCTGTATAGTAATTCTATACATGAATATACTGTAAATTGTTCATCCATTCTGCTATAGATAAATAATTTGAGTGGGATCAAGTTTTCAGCTATTATGAATGTCTTGTCAGGTTTGATTTTGTTTTATCTTCACTCATTCTGTTGGGTGTGCAGTGTATCTCACTTTGGTATTGTATTTTTATTTTTTAATTAATTAATTAATTTTTATCTACTTTTTATTGAAGTAGAGTCAATTTGCAATGTCATGTTAGCTTCACGTCATGTTAGGTGTACAGCACAGTGATTCAATTATACATATATATATTCTTTTTCAGATTCTTTTCCCTTATAGGTTGCTACAAAATATTGAGTAGAGTTCCCTGTGCCATACAGTTGGTCCTTGTTGTTTATCTATTTTATATACAGTAGTGTGTGTATATGTTAATCCCAAACTCCTAACTTATCCCTCCCCTGCCCCCTTTCCCCTTTGGTAACCATAAGTCTGTTTTCTACGTCTGTGGGTCTGTTTCTGTTCTGCAAGTAACTTCTCCTTTTCGGATGACTGGTGGTGTTGAGAATCTATCTTCGTGCCCGCTCTCCTCTTCCATGAAGTGCCTGCTTAACTCCTTTTCCCATTTTCCCACTGGGTCTTCTGTCTCCGTGATTTGTAAAAGCTCAGTATTCAACTGTTGCAGAGCTAGAATTTGATGTTTCATCCTACATTTTCTCTCCTCTTGGCACTGCTGCTATGTCTGCTGCTGTTGCATTTTTTCCTCAGGTCTGTGTTTCTCTTGCTCTTTCCCATATTTCCCTCCTGGTTGATTTGTCACTACTCTCTGGGTCATGTGACTTTTGTGGCCACTTGCCAAACTTCCCAGTCTTCCAAGGAACTCTACTACAAGACTGCAGAGCCCAGGGCTGGTGAGTCCTCTCACGTTCCAAGGGTTAGCTTCTCATTCGGGGTTCCCTTAGTAGCATCACTGGTTTCACTGCTGATCACATATTTTTTTAATTGACTGACCCCATTGGTTACAATGGTCCATGTCACCAACTGACTGATGGACGAACATAGCCCTTAGATTTTCCCAGAATTCCGGGTCTCAATGTTCTGAGCCTCTGCCCTCTATTGACTGAGCAGTCTAATTGTGGACAGTAAGAAATAGCTTCTAGAAGAGCCCAACAGAAAGGCTAGTCACAGATAAACACATAGCTTTTTATTAACTTCTTTTTCATCTCTCTTCCTTCAAGCCCCCTCTTGTTATAAGTCACTCACAGATTTTCGATGATAGATATCAGAGCTTCTTCCAATAGGAGAGATTGATGACTTTTAAACTCCTTCATATTCCCACTTTCCCTCACTCAGCAGAATTTACAAAAAATATAAAACAAATGGAAGCCATGGTTTCCAAGGATAAATTCTATTTGTGACACTAAACTTAGAACAAAATGATTCCTCTTCAGCAGAGAAGGCTATAAACACAGATAAGCAGGTAAACCGACACAAGAACGCAGGACCCACGGTGGCTTAGACATTGACAGGCCCCAGGAAGGACAAAAATACCCCTCAAATGCCAATCCTGACAGCAAGTTGCCTGTCAATATGCAAAGAAAAATCATTATCTTCATCAAAACATACTTGTATTGAAAACTCAAAAAATAAAACCCAAACAGCATACTTTTATTAATGAAGATACTGAGATCTCAGTGACAGTAAATTGCTCAAAGTCAGTTAGAAATTGGTGGGGCAGGAATTTGATGCATAACGCCTGTAAACACCCTTGTAATTGCCATCCAGATCAATATATAAACATCCCCAGCATCCCAGAAGGCTTCCTTGGTACTGAGTCCTAGCCCCATGAAACAGTTTTCGTAAGCATCTCCAGAAGGATGCTCTTTCTACACCTCAGGAAGCAAGCTACTCTCTAGCCCTCCTTACTTTTGTTCTTACATCTCTCAGAGCATTTAAAGCACGTACTATGATCGACTTTTCATATGTTTGTGGCCTCAGACTGTGAACACACACCAGAGATGGGTCTTATGGTTCCTTTTATCAGAGACAAGATCCTTAAGAAAGTTTGTTGACTGAAAAAGTGATTATGACATGTATAAACCCCGAAGGACATGCCTTGGGCTCTAATAAATTTGTGCACCCCTACAAAGGTGGAAAAGTTTCTTCTGAACAGGCAGAATCAGACAAGATAGCTAAAGAGCTTCTAGTCCTGTTCATACACTAGGCCCTCCCGTAAGGCTTATCTGCATGAAATCCTAACAAAACACTTAGGAGTAATTACTATTATTTTTCTCATTTCAAAGATGTAGATGTGAAAGAGATCCAGATATGTCTGACTCCAGAAAAAGCACCAACCCTTAACCATCATGGCTGCACTGAGGAGGTTTTAAGGCAAGATTCGAATTGAAATATAGTCCTAATGGGTCATTAGAGTCTGCATAAACTGAATTGGGGAAAGTGGATTCTGGTACAGCTAACGGCAAAGTAGGAAAGCAGGTGCACCAGAAGCATGGGTTTAATTCATCTTGGAAGGACCGAGGATGCCTGTTGAGAGAGGTGGGAGAACGTGACTGTAACGCACATGCTCTACCGTCTGACCGCAGATTTGCCTCTCTGCTCTGCCAATTGCTGTTTAACTCTCTGCAGGTGACTTGACCTCTCTGTGTTCTGTTTGTCAACCTCATGGGTTTTTTATGCGGATTAATATGTATGTATATAGAAGGGCTGTATCTGGTATATGGTTAGTACTCCGTGAGCCTGGCCATTTTATTATTATGAGCATTAGTATTACTTTAAAAATGGTACTCATTCAAATTTATAGGTTTTGATGTATTCATCAACAAACTTGTCTTATTTTTATATCTGTACTTCTTTTGCCCTGAGTTTCTACGGCTTAGAGTCAATGCATTCTAGATTTGAAAATCTCTTAAGATGATCTATTTCAAGGTTCTCCTTTCAGTACAAGAACATCAGGCAAACAGGTGAGTGACTTGGCTACAGACATATAGCCTGGGCTCAGGCTCAGTGTGAGATGATGGGAAAGAGAGAAGTAGTAAATGTATATCACACAGAGAGCAAACCAAAACCCTAGCAGCGACAGATGCTTCCTTTTCTTGAAAAGATCTGATTTCAAATATCTGTTCAGTTGGAAGCCTGGCTGTCATGCTCTGTGTCTGAATTTCCAGGCAATTGCCAACATCTTTAAAACTAATTTTAAAAGTTGCTAGTTTTGCCTGCCCTGCTGCCATCATTCACACCCTACAGTATAGCTGTTTCGACGAGGATCCTTGTCGATAGAGTTCGTTCGATTAAAATGACTTAACCCAGGCAATTAAGGTTTGAAGAGGTTTTCGTGTAGAGATGGGAGTTCATGTCCAGTGATGTCATTGACACAGTTTCCTTCCCTGGAAGGAAAAATCCCCCAAAATGCTTCTGGACTTAACCTCGTAAAGTGCCTGGTCAACAACTTAGCTTAATGAGTTATCACCTGGATTTCTGTAATGTGCCCTTCTCCCAAGTTTTCATCCTGAAAGGACCTCCCTTTTTATGTATATGTATGTATATGCACATCTATAAGCTGCGTGGAGCTCTACACATATGTGTATATACATATAAATACATCCTTGTATAGTCTGTTTCCAAGGGGCTCAACTTTTCTTCTTCATGGGTCATAAAAATTAAATCATATTTATCAACAGCCATTACATTTGTTGTAGCCTCAGTGTTTTCCTCCTTTTATACATCACAACTTAACTCATGGGATGCATGTTTGGTAACCTGTTTTTTAAAATATCTGCGATCTGTGTCATGTGTGTTGACTCATTTTCATGATATAGGCTGAAGAGTAATTTTGAAAAATGTCCCGCCTGATTAAAATGTCCTTTGCCTAGCCTAAATATACAATCCTCAAGTAATAATAACAGAAAAGAGGAAAAGACAAATGAACTAGAAAATATGAAATCACTCTGATGAAAAATCCCCACTTAATGGAGCTTGTATTACTTTATAATTCATGATAAGAGAGTGAACATGTGAAATACTGTTTTTGATGCTACTTTTTGATGTGATAAGAATATATTATCACACCTTTTCCTAATTTTAACAAAAGTATACTTCAGTATCTCCACTTTGTAGCCTAGGAAATGAGGAGGCTTAGAGAGATTATTCAGGTTGTAAGTTTTACCTAATATGTGAACTATGTGTCAGTTTATCAGAATTTTAATATGAACCATGAGATTATAATAGAAGTATATCAAATATTTTATAGGCCAGAAGTCAAGTATATGTTTGAGAGGGTTTCCTCCATAATCCTCCAGCCCATTTTGCATTAGTTGTCTTACTTGCCTTTGAGGTTTCATATTGTTTCCAATTTTAATACTTTCTATTAAAATAAGATTAGGCAGTTATACAGATAGAACTTTTAAAAAATTATCTCCACCCTTGATTTCCATTTTTCCTCCAAACTCTTCCTCTAGAAACTATAAAATATTTCTAAAAATTCATGTATTACCAATGAAAGCCATTAATCAATTACCAAACTAGTTGATTTCTTAAGCAAATTCTTAACTAATGTATTCCATTAAGAAGTCTAACCAGATTGACACAGCTAAATGTCCACTAAAATACTCAACCAGGAGGTGAGAGGTATTAGTCAATACACATATCGTGAAGAGACAGGATTTATTGTTTAGTTCCCTCAAACTGCTTCATACATATACGGCCCGTGAGTGTAAAAACACAAGCCGAAAACCAAAAGCAGATTGTCAAGTTTTCTTGAGCCTCTTTTGATAGCCTCCTTTCTTTGGGGACAGTATGGCTAAGGCTTCAACACTGGGATGAAACCCCAGGCATCTTCTACACTGGTTGTCACCATCCTCGCTGATATGGTCAGGATGCCTTATTGCACAGGGAAGAGTAAATTTATAGAGGCCAGGGGAGCAAAGCATGTTCACTTTCTGTGTACATATACCTTCTCTATTTCCTGCCAAGACTAGAAAAAGGTAATTAACATCCCTTCCCTTTCTGCTAAAACAAAGCTTTTAAATGAAAATATTTCTTTTCTCAAAATCATGAGTCACTTTGCTGTGCACCTGAAACTATCACAACATTGTCAATTGGCTATAGTCCAATATAAAATAAAAAGTAAAAAAAAAATCATGTATTTGTTGGCTCTTCTTAGCCAATGGAAGTCATGTATTTAGGATAGATTTAGGACATCTCTCTAGCTAAATGTTATTGGCAGGCACCATCATAATTAAGCAATTATAGAATATGGTATGAACAGAAAAAAATTCTCCCAAAAATATAATTCCCTAGCTCTGCTTGTAATCTAAAGCATGTACGATCATATCTTGGATGTGACGAGAGCTGATTTAATGTGATTTTCTCTCTCAGAGTAATACATCCCAACAGAACCTTAGAAAAATGAAATGTCTATGCTATGGAACAAGTCAAGATTTACATGCATGGCTAATTGGGTGTAGTTATGCACAAGGACCAGAGTTAGAGACATATCTGCTTGCACGTGCCCTTGAATTCATATTAAACTTCCTTTGGGGAGTTTGTGTATTTCACGGGCATTTTAAATTCTCTTCCCTGATTGTCTTCTCAGAGTGTTTTTACAGAGTCAGCAGGGCATCCCTCCCCCTGAAACACAAAGGGACAGTGAGACAAATGACTAATCCAGGGTCACCAAGTGAACTGCAGACAAAAGTGAGGGTAGAATCGGATCACTGAGGTCAGAGCACAAGACTGTTCTGCTTTCTCTTACCCACAAAAAAAAGTGTTTCAGTAGATTTAATAATAAAATTTGACCTAAAAGCAGTAGTATAATCCTCCATGGCCAGGGAATAGAACATTTAACATAAAATTAGCTTATAACGAGCTAATTATTTCAATTTCCCTTTCTTTGCTTATATAATGGAGCAAGGGCTAATAAACAGTAAAATTACAAAAGTGGACAAGGGGAAGGAAATACAGAACTCAAGTCCGTGCAAATAACCATCTGAATAATCAGAAAGTTGGCTGTAGTTAGGAGCAAGGACAATGTAGCCTTTACCAAGCAAACATTTAAAGGAAAGACATACTAAATAAAATGTATATTGCAATGCTATTTCCTTACTTATAGAGGCTGAATTTGAATAAATGAACCTCTTCTAACTTACATCCTTTTAAGAGCCAGTTGGCATTCCATATCTACGAGCATCAGAGACCCCTGTGAATTTGAGCACTATGGATCTACTGCAGGCTTTGTAGGCTGGTGGCTCCAAACAAGATTTTAGTCTTTGCCTCGCTCTGAAAACTTCCTTTTTCCACCAGAGTTACTGCGCTTGCCAAGAGTGACATAACCTTGAAATTATTTGTTACATTTTCCAATGAACAAACCCAGCTTGTTAAGGAAATGGGCAGCCTATGTCATTAGCAAAGAGTACAATAGTGGACTCAGAATTCAGCCTTAACTGGTGGGTCCAGAGCATTTGTTGTTTCTGGGAAATCACTCTGATTTTAGAAACAGTCCTGCATTTTAACTGCGCTGGTAGGGGTGTGCTGGCCTCTGGAGGTTGTTAGGGAAGCATGCCACCCTCCTGCACCACGTGAGAGCCGGGGTTCACAGGCTCCTCAATACATCCCCACCCAAGTATCACTGACTCTCATTTTAATTGCCCTTACCATCTATTAGTGGTCTTTCTCTGAACTGGGTTTGTTGGCAGTGAAATAAAATCTTGACGGCAACTGCTATTGATTTTTTCCGATTATACATTTAATACACCCCTACAGTAGACAACTTAAAAGTCCCCTCAAGAATCAAGTAGAAAACCAAATCACCGTCTCACCAGCCAAAGACACAACAATGAACACACAAACGCGTCCAATTCTCCAACTAGAAGTAATGGTCATACACTCTATGTGGTTTGATTCAGGATCATAGGAATAGTTATAAAATGACACAACGCCTATTTGCTTCACAGCATTCACAATTTAACCAGAAGAACCATTCACATTCTCTCTGTATCTATATAGGTGGATAGTGTGATATACGGCGAACAGATTCATCCCAGAAATACCATCATGGAAAGTCTTGATTTGGCGATGGACCAACATGTGGAATTAACTTACAGAAAGTTGGTGCTTTCTGTTTTTCCTTTAAAATGTATACTCTTCCATGCCCTGGCTACTGTAAATAGAGCTGCAATGAACATTGTGGTACATGACTCTTTTTGAATTATGGTTTTCTCTGGGTATATGCCCAGTAGTGGGATTGCTGGGTCATATGGTAATTCTATTTTCAGTTTTTTAAGGAACCTCCATACTGTTCTCCATAGTGGCTGTATCAATTTACATTCCCACCAACAGTGCAAGAGGGTTCCCTTTTCTCCACACCCTCTCCAGCATTTATTGTTTGTAGGTTTTTTGATGATGGCCATTCTGACCTGTATGAGATGATATCTCATTGTAGTTTTGATTTGCATTTCTCTAATGATTAATGATGTTGAGCATTCTTTCATGTGATGGACCTAGAATCTGTCATACAGAGTGAAGTAAGTCAGAAAGAGAAAAACAAATACCATATGCTAACACATATATATGAAATCTAAAAAAAAGAAATGGTCATGAAGAACCTAGGGGCAAGACGGGAATAAAGACGCAGACCTACTAGAGAATGGGCTTGAGGACATGGGGAGGGGGAAGGGTAAGCTGGGACAAAGTGAGAGAGTGGCATGGACATATATACACTACCAAATGTAAAATAGATAGCTGGTGGGAAGCAGCTGCATAGCACAGGGAGATCAGCTCAGTGCTTTGTGACCACCTACAGGGGTGAGATAGGGAGGGTGGGAGGGAGGGAGATGCAAGAGGGAAGAGATATGGGGACATATGTATATGTATAACTGATTCACTTTGTTATAAAGCAGAAACTAACATACCATTGTAAAGCAATTATACTCCAATAAAGATGTTAAAAAAAAAAAAAAAAACTCTAGAAAAAGCAGACTAATCTATGTAACAGAGGCAGATGGTTGGTTTCCAGCAGGTGGAGGAAGCATCCGGAGCCTAAGGACACTTTATCCATTATCTTGAGTATGATGATGGTTTCTCAAGTGTATACATGTAGTAGAACTTATTAAAGTGTACACTTTAAGTGTAATTTATCATACGTCAATCATAGCTCAATAAAACTCCTTTTAAAAACAGAAAAACAAAAAACAAAAAGCAAACAAACAAAATGTATATTCTACTTTAGCTTTTGATGTGAATTTTGTTTTTGAAGAGGTCGTATTTGCATGTTCCCCATAGAGAAAACTACAGGGAAAGGTATATTTTGAAAACCTTTCCTTCCATTTTTATCTCTGCCCATCTCATTATACCTCCTGCCCTAACAAGAAATGACCTTTACTAGTTCTGCATGTACTTTTTCAGTTTTTTCTTTGTATAAATACACGATTGTGTCTACTTATTTTCTACCTGCTTTTCATTAACAGTAGCCTGCTATATTGACTTTAGACACCTTGCAGTTCCTGTAGAAATTTCCATAAAAGTATATAGAGAACTTCAGTGGAATATATGTTCAGATATTCAGAACTTCCATTCCTGTGTGTGGAAGTCCTATAGTTTAAGTGATTCCTAGAGAAGGACAATTCTTTACAGTATTTTGTGGTTATAAACCATGCTGCCATGATAATCTTGTGCCAATGCTATTTCACTTTTGCAGCTATACATTTAGGATAAATTCTTGAGTAGGATTGCTGGATCACGGAGTAAATTCTTTGGTAATTTGGAAAGATATTATCTTTCATAAGGATTTTAATATTCTGTAATACTACCGGCAATGGAAGCGTATGCTTTCCTTCAGTCATACCAACATTCTTTGTTATCAAACATTTAAGCTTGTGATTTTGATAGGTGAGAAATTATATCTCATTGTAGTTTCAGTTTGCATTAAACTTTTAAAAGAGATTGAACATCAGTTTTACATGTTCACAGATGTTGTGTTGTTGCTCTGGAAAATTATTTGTTCTGATCTCTGCCAATTTTTCTATTAGGTTCTTCCTCTTCTCAATTTTTAGAGCTCATTATTTATTAGAGAAATTAACCCTTTATAATAGGAGTTGCAAATTTTTTCTTTTTATTTACTTACAGTATTTGTTTTGAAGTGTGGGTTTTTTGGTTTCTTTTGCTTTGTTTTGTGTTTTGTTGTATTTTGTGTATGCACTTGCCTTGAGTTTTTATGTGATCAAATTTATCAGTCTATTTTCCCCAGAGCTTAAATTCAATCTTAACCAAAATTCTGTCCAGTAGAATATATTAAATATTTTAATATTTTCTCTTTCATAAAGTATCCACTTAGAATAAGACACTTTTGATGAAAGATAATGCTATCTCATCCTGAAGAGAAGCATTGCAAATTCTTAATTTATTTAAAATTTAATCTCGTATTTCCTCTTAAATGGAAGTGTTAACGCTACAAACCCTTGGAATTTGACTATTTCAGTGTCTAATCCCACATATACAGTTCTAAGTTTTCCATGATCATGAATATTTGATGAATTTATATGTTTTTGCATTATGGAGATATAGATCTCAATATCAATTCCCAATGGTCTAAAATAGCTCCCTTGGAAGATGAATATAACTCAGAATTTCTGATATTGAATTAACTGCAGAAAACCATCTGGGGATATACATGGATAAATGTCTCACGTATTCATAGTAGAAAGGCTAAAATTATAAAAATGATAATCCTATATGCTAGTTTAACACTTGCATCACTTTATGTTCAGTACACAACTGGTGATACCTCGAGTTCTGGAACATCGTGGAACCTTCCGTCTGCTCTGGGCACCTGGTACAGTCGTGTGTGCGGGTGTGTGTGATGTGTGTGATGATGTGTGATGCAGCTTATTCAGCATCAGCTGCCTTGGGTTAAAGTCTGAACACATCTTAAGCTCTGCACGTCAGGGGTGTTTAGGACAGCTCAATCATTTATTTAGCCAGTACTAATACTGCTCCCTGGCGGGTGGATTCAGAGCTAAGCTCCAAGGCTCCAGCTCTAATTGGAGAAATCTGATAAATTCCCACAGCGTTCCACTTGGATACGTGTTGCTGTTCTGCTATGGGTGATCTCTGCACCGCTCCCACCCACGACAACCCTGCTGGTATAATCCTGTCCTACAAACTGCTGTGGTGGACAGTGTATCTCTGGACTGATTTGATGGAGTCAGATTTTTCTTTCCTAGCCTCAGTGGAGACATTCTGCCCCGTTCAGTTTCCTATTTTGCAGGAATAATGGACAAGGCAAAGTGGTGATAAATTCTGACAGTAAGCCAAGTTATATTTTCTTGTTGCATGAAAAGAAAATACTCATCCTAAAAGCGTGGTTTTCGTTCTCCCTTTTAAATTACTTGAAGAAAGCGTGTTTACCCAGATGCGACCCCCTGGGTCTCCTTTGTCACCTCGAGCAGCCTGCTCATCCTTTCCCACAAAAGCCTCTTCATTAACTCCTTGTGATGTGTGAAAGATCTCCACTAACATGAAACTGTCCTACAAATACTCTATTTCTTCACGTTGGTTAGCAAACATAACTTCAACTCTATTCAAGGTGATGGGTGCTTTGTCTGTACTCACTCATTTTCGTGATGCCATTTTTTTTTTTGGCCATGCCATGCGGCCTGTGGGATCCTAGTTGCCCGACCAGGGATCGAACCCAGGCCCTAGGCAGGGAGAGCGCGGATTCCTAACCATTGGACTGCCAGGGAATTCCCTTGTGACACCATCTTTTGATAAAAATCACACATTAGTTTCTATCATTGAGTGTATAGTATACACTCTGCTAAACATTCCACATACCTTCTTTCATTTAAGACTCACAACAATCTTATGAGACAGACGTTCTAACTGACTCCATTGTATGGATGAAAAATTGGAAGCATAGATCGTTTAACTTACTTTCCCTAAGCTGCATATTTAGCAAGAAAGCCCAGTGAAAACCCAGGTGTATCTTACACCAGACGGAGCCCAATTTGTCACAGTAATATCCATGTATGTAGAAATAATATGTTCAACAACCTGCTCTTCCCCCACCTAATGTATCTCCAAGGGGTGTGTGTGTGTGTGTGTGTGTGTGTGTGTGTGTGTGTGTGTGTGTTTACCTTCTTTGTTCTTTTAAAAACATGCATCACAGTTGTCTACTGACAGAATATTCTAGAATATACTATCAGTCATGGAAGCATTTCTCTACTTCATTTGCTTTAAGTTTTACTGACATTTCAAACAAGCTGCACAGGCCACTTTGATGCATACGTCGTTTCATGCTTGTGTCTCTCCCTTCCCGCTTGTACTCCTAACAACAGTTTATGCGTTACTATTTTCTTGTTAAGTCCTGGCATAATCAAATTTTAAAACTTTACCAAACTGCATGGTGAACAAGGGTGTGTGTGTGTGTGTGTGTGTGTGTGTGGTTTGTGAGCAGCTGTCTTGACCGTGGTCATGAGGAAGGTGAGCAAATCATCTCTGGGTAATAAATTAGTCACTTCAAATCTGTTTTCTGATGAAGCCAATGTGTAACCCAGGAAGGAACCACTAATGAGGTGCTTAACCCATCTGCCCAGGGGATGGCCAAGCCTCTTTTTGAGGCCTTGCGGGATTGAACAGCATTAGAAATAGATGAACGATGGCTTATTCTGAATCCCCTGCAGGCCGAACTGGTCACACAGAGAGCATGCCCTGTCAGTGGGCTGGCGTTCATTGAGCATCTAGAGAACAGAACACCCGTCGGACGTGCACAGCTTTTCCACAAGCCCAAGTACATGCTCAGCCCTGGGCTGCCTTGTTCAGCCTAAGGTGTCTGAGAATTTGGTGTTAGAGTGGGTGTGATTCAGTATTATGATATATAACTGTTTGTTTTGAATACTGTCCAACCTGTGTCAAATTAGTTTATTCCATGGGGCATTGTTTTAATGGAATATTTCTTCAAACTTGAATTCACTGTATGTTGACATTAATGCCTCCTTGACAGTTCTTTGGACAATCCAACATGTCCACACCTCTCCAACTGCCTCTGCCCTCCATTGAGCTGAAATTCCATGTCTTTTCTTATCAGTAAGGAATTAAATCCATCACTTTCAAATGGAAAGAACTGTATCAATTTCAGAAATAACTCTTTCTTTTTTGAAAAGGGTATGATTTCAGTGTGAGCTGATTTTCTCAATCTATGGAGCACCAGGAAAGAGTGGTGTGGGTGAGGTCATCATATTTGAGGGTGTAATCTGAGTGTAATATGCAGTTAAAATCATGAGGGCAGGTAATCGCTCTAGATGGAAAAAGCAAGTGGTATCGTGTATGCAGGATTTAAACTGCAAAGGGCATGACTGAAAAATCCCTCCTAAAATGAAGAAAATGTTTAAAAGAAATATCATCTCTGGCTATGGGTAATTCAGAAAGATAATAACACAAAATTCTACTCTATCTATATTATAGAATCATATAATGGATTCTATAATAGAGTATATAATAGAAGCAAAATGTAAAGCATTGATTCTCTAATCTCTTTATTTTAGAGATGAGAAAAAGAAGATGCAGTGCCATAATAGTAGTAGTAATAACAATAATGTAATAGCTACAACTAAAACTTCTTGAGCACTGACTGTGTCACAGACACTGCTATAAGCACATTGCATATATTAGCTTATTTAATTCTCTTGATATGAGGTCAATAACATTATTATTACCCATGGAAAATCTGGAGCAGAGGGTTAGGGAACTTGCCTAAGCCACACAGCCAGGAAGAGACAGGCTCCAGTTTTGAATCCAGGCAGCTGGACTCCAAAGTCCATGTTCTTAACCACCACGACCACCATCACCACACACACACACACATACACACCTGTGTGTGTGTACATGTATATATGCATATATATTTAATATATCTCCGATGTCTTCAGTCTGTGGCCCTGTCCTTAAGATCTCTGTTAATATTAAACAAAACCTGGCTTGGCACCGTCCCCCCAATTACATATATCATGGAACAAAGGTTATCTTAGAGTTTCTATTTTTTGAATCAGTTATTTCCAGTGCCCCTTCCAGAATTTTTTTGATTCCTAGGAACTTAAATACCCATGGTCACCATAATCCTAAGAACGTTAACATCACGCATGGCAGATCTCCTGCTCCTTTTGCTTCACTCTCTACTGAAATTGACCCCCTTTAAGAGTGAAGAGGGATTTGCTGTTGTGAACATAAAGTCATCTTTAGGAAACGCGAGATGACAGACTATGGAAAATCACTGCAGGCTATTTATCTTTTCTTAAGACCTGTCTCCCCTCTTTGTCTTTCCCTCCCCTTCTCCCACCCTATCTCTTTGTGGCAGGCTCTTCTTTCTGAACCCCAGGGGGTGTGTGTGATTTTTTTCGTACCCCATGGTTGGAAGATTTGACAAATGGATCTTGTAATATACCGGGGTGGCATGTAGGGGTTATTTGATACCATAGAGTTCCCTCTACTTCTTGCTTCTATCTGCTGACGCTCTGCTTCACGAAAAGGAATGGATGTTTTCTCCTTCTTGAGTACAGGTGTGATCTTAATATTTGCAAGTAGAGATGCTGCCACCTCACACCTTTTCTTTTTTTCACCTCTGCCTCTCTTCTGCACCCTAACTGCCCACTGGAGTTCCAATTGCTCCCACCAAACGGATAATTATCCTATGGTCAACCCTTCACACCTCCCTACTGGTGGAGAGTTTGCCTTTAAAAAGCTGACCCACAGATGAGGACAGCACCATTACTGGCAGTGGTCCAGGGACATTTAGGAAAGCACCCTGAAGCAGGACAGAGTGAAAGAACACAGAGTTGGAAGTTTACACAACTATTTGATGAATGTGGGGATGAGAGTGAGAAGTACTGTTTACACCTTTGCAGGGAGCCCTGCACTGATGTGTTCTACAGTCCCTACCAATACCCTTTCCTCTGTGCACACTGATCCCAACCAGTCCTGGGAGCCCCACTGTTCCCCACTGAAGCTGATCTGTGTATCATAGGAGAAAGGGGTCTAGGGTTTCTGACCCTTCCTGGGACTTGTAACTTCTGCTTTTCAGGCCTGAGTCCTATGCTAATATAAAGTTTCTTCTGTTCATATTTTGGTGGCGCTACAATGAGGTCGGAAAAGCCCATCACTGGTTTGTTTTTGTTGGTGGAGGTGGTGTTGTTTTTAATTTTTATTGGAGTATAGTTGATGTACAATGCTGTTGTTAGTTTCAGCGTACAGCAAAGTGAAGCAGGTATACATATACACATAGCCACCATTTTTAAGATTCTTTTCCCATACGGGCCACAGTATTGAGTAGACTGTCCCTGGTTTTACTTGTCATCTCTTGCTACTCCATTGAACTAATTTTTCTGAAGGAAGCCTCATGTATTCTTCCATGAGGAAAGCATATGCTTTTGTTAACGTCACTTGATCCAACACCTTGTTTAATGGCAGCCCTAGGATTACTGTGCTACAGGTATTTGCTTCCTTCTGGAGCATGAAGGACCATCTGTGGGTCCAGGGACTTGGGCTAATGGTCTCAAGTTTTTCACTGAATGAAAAGAAGGGGTGTGCCAGATCATCCCACAGGGATATGCATGTTCTCACACATGATGCACACTCACACCTGCACCCACATTCACAAATATAGAAATATATATTTTCAATATATATTTGAACTCCATTTACATTTCTAATTTTATATTCAGAGGGATAGGAGTTTGCTTGCCTTAAGCAAGAACAACTTATGGGAGATTGTTCAAAATGGAGGAGTAGAAGGACGTGCTCTCACTCCCTCTTGCAAGAACACCAGAATCACAGCTAACTGCTGAACAATCATTGATAAGCAGACACTGGAACTCACCAAAAAAGATACCCCACATCCAAAGACAAAGGAGAAGCCACAAAGAGATGGTAGGAGGGGCACAATCACAATACAATCAAATCCCATAACCACTGGGTGGGTAACTCACAAACTGCAGAACACTTATACCACAGAAGTCCACCCACTGGAGTGAAGGTTCTCAGCCCCACATCAGGCTTCCCAACCTGGGGGTCCAGCAATGGGAGGAGGAATTCCTAGAGAATCAGACTTTGAAGGCTACCGGGATTTGATTGCAGGACTTCAACAGGACTGGGGGAAAGAGAGACTCCACTCTTGGAATAACACACAAAGTAGTGTGTGCATCGGGACCCAGGGTAAGGAGCAGTGACCCCAGGGGAGACTGAATCAGACCTACCTGCTAGTGTTGGAAGGTCTCCTGCAGAGGTGGGGGCATGGCTGTGTGTCACCGTGAGAACAAGGACACTGGTAGCAGAAGTTCTGGGAAGTACTCCTTGGTGTGAGTCCTCCCAGAGTCTGCCATTAGCCCCACCAAAGAGGGCGGGTAGGCTCCAGTGTTGGGTCACCTCAGGCCAAACAACCAACAGGGAGGGAACCCAGCCCCACCCATCAGCAGACAAGTGGATTAAAGTTTTACTGAGTTCTGTCCACCAAAGCAACAGCCAGCTCTACCCACCACCAGTCCCACCCATCAGGAAACTTGCACAAGCCTCTGAGATAGCCTCGTCCACCAGAGGGCACACAGCAGAAGCAAGAAGAACTACAATCCTGCAGCCTGTGGAACAACAACCACAATCACAAAAAGACAGAAAAGATGAAAAGGCAGAGGGTTATGCACCAGATGAAGGAACAAGATAAAACCCCAGAAAAACAACTAAATAAAGTGGACATAGGTGACCTTCCAGAAAAAGAATTCAGAATAATGAGAGTGAAGATGATCCAGGACCTCAGGAAAAGAATGGAGGCAAAGATGGAGAAGATGAAAGAAATGTTTAACAAAGATCTAGAAGAATTAAAGAACAAACAGAGATGAACAACACAATAACTGAAATGAAAAATACACTAGAAGGAATCAATAGCAGAATAACTGAGGCAGAAGAACGAATAAGTGACCTGGAAGACAGAATGGTGGAATTCACTGCTGTGGAACAGAATAAAGAAAACAGAATGAAAAGATATGAAGACAGCCTAAGAGACCTCTGGGACATTAAATGCAACAACATTTGCATTATAGGGGTCCCAGAGGAGAAGAAAGAGAGAAAGGACCCGAGAAAATATTTGAAGAGACTATAGTCGAAAACTTCCCTAACATGGGAAAGGAAATAGCCACCCAAGTTCAGGAAGTACGGAGAGTCCCATACAGGATAAACCCAAGGAGAAACACTCCGAGACACACAGTAATCAAATTGGCAAAAATTAAAGACAAAGAAAAATTATTGAAAGCAGCAAGGGAAAAACGACAAATAACATACAAGGGAACTCCCATAAGGTTAACAGCTGATTTCTCCGCAGAAACTCTACAAGCCAGAAGGGAGTGGCATGATATACTTAAAGTGATGAAAGGGAAGAACCTACAACCAAGATTACTCTACCTGGCAAGGATCTCATTCAGATTCGATGGAGAAATCAAAAGCTTTACAGACAAGCAAAAGCTAAGAGAATTCAGCACCACCAAACGAGCTCTACAACAAATGCTAAAGGACCTTCTGTAAGTGGGAGACACAAGAGAAGAAAAGGACCTACAAAAACAAACCCAAAACAATTAAGAAAATGCTCATAGGAACATACATATCTATAATCACCTTAAACGTGAATGGATTAAATGCTCCAACCAAAAGACACAGGCTTGCTGAATGGATACAAAAACAAGACCCATATATATGCTGTGTACAAGAGACCCACTTCACACCTAGGGACACATTCAGACTGAAAGTGGGGGATGGATTGAATTTGGTAAAGTTGCAGGATACAAAATTAATGCACAGAAATCTCTTGCATTCCTATATACCAATGATGAAAAATCTGAAAGAGAAATTAAGAAACACTTCCATTTAGCATTGCAACAAAAAGAATAAAATACCTAGGAATAAACCTACCTAGGGAGACAAAAGACCTGTATGCAGAAAACTACAAGACACTTTTGAAAGAAATTAAAGATGATACCAACAGATGGGGAGATATACCATGTTCTTTGATTGGGAGAATCAATATTGTGAAAATGACTATGCTACCCAAAGCAATCTACAGGTTCAATGCAATCCCTATCAAATTACCAATGACATTTTTTACAGGACTAGAACAAAAAATCTTAAAATTTGTATGGAGACACAAAAGACCCCAAATAGCCAAAACAGTCTTGAGGGAAAAAAATGGAGCTGGAGGAATCAGACTCCCTGACTTCAGACTATACTACAAAGCTATAGGAATCAAGACAATATGGTACTGGCACAAAAACAGAAATGTAGATCAATGAAACAGGATAGAAAGCCCAGATATAAACCCACACACCTATGGTCAACTAATCTGTGACAAAGGAGGCAAGGATATACAATGGGGAAAAGACTGTCTCTTCAGTAAATGGTGCTGGGAGGGCTTCCCTGGTGGTGCAGTGGTTGAGAGTCTGCCTGCCAATGCAGGAGAGATGGGTTCGAGCCCTGGTCTGGGAGGATCACACATGCCGCGGAGCAACAAGGCCCGTGAGCCACAACTACTGAGCCCGCGCTTCTGGAGCCTGTGCTCCGCAACAAGAGAAGCCACGATAGTGAGAGGCCTGTGCACCGTGATGAAGAGTGGCCCCCGCTTGCCGTAGCTAGAGAAAGCCCTCGCACAGAAACGAAGACCCAACACAGCCAAAAATAAATAAATAAAATACTGAATACATAACTATTTAAAAAAAAATGGTGCTGGGAAAACTGGACAGCTACATGTAAAAGAAGGAAATTAGAACACTCCCTAACACCATACATAAAAATAAACTCAAAATGGATTAGAGACATAAATGTAAGACCAAACACTATAAAACTCTTAGAAGAAAATATAGGAAGAACACTCTTTGACAAAAATCACAGCAAGATCTTTTTTGACCCACCTCCTAGAGTAATGGAAATAAAAACAAAAATAAACAAATGGGGCCTAATGAAACGTAAAAACTTTTGCACAGTAAAGGAAACCATAAAGAAGATGAAAAGACAACCCTCAGAATGGGAGAAAATATTTGCAAACGAATCAATGGACAAAGGATTAATCTCCAAAATATACAAACAGCTTATGCAGCTCAATATTAAAAAAACAAACAACCCAATCCAAAAATGGGCAGAAGATCTAAATAGACATTTCTCCAAAGAAGACATACAGATGGCCAAGAAACACATGAAAAGCTGCTCGACATCACTAATTATTAGAGAAATGCAAATCAAAACTACAATGAGGTATCACCTCACGCCAGTTAGAATGGGCATCATCAGAAAATCTACAAACAACAAATGCTGGAGAGGGTGTGGAGAAAAGGGAACCCTCCTGCACTGTTGGTGGGAATGTAAATTGATACAGCCATTATGGAGAACAGTATGGAGGTTCCTTAAAAAACTAAAAATAGAATTACCATATGATCCAGCAATCCCACTACTGGGCATATACCCAGAGAAAACCATAATTCAAAAAGACACATGCACCCCAATGTTCATTGTAGCACTATTTACAATAGCCAGGTCATGGAAGCAACCTAAATGCCCATCGACAGACGACTGGATAAGAAGTGGTACATATATACAATGGAATATTACTCAGCCATAGAAAGGAACAAAACTGGGTCATTTGTAGAGATGTGGATGAATCTAGAGACTGTCATACAGAGTGAAGTAAGTCAGAAAGAGAGAAACAAATATCATATATTAACGCATATATGTGGAACCTAGAAAAATGGTACAGATGAACCGGTTTGCAGGGCAGAAATAGAGACGCAGATGTAGAGAACAAACGTATATACACAAAGCGAGGAAAGTAGTGGGGGGTGTGGTGGTGGTGTGATGAATTGGGAGATTGGGATTGACATGTATACACTGATGTGTATAAAATGGATGACTAATAAGAACCTGCTGTTTAAAAAAATAAATAAAATTCGAAAAAAAAGAAGAAAAGCAAGATGAAGAAAAGTATGAATAATATGACCCTGTTTTTGTAAAACTAACAACAATAAAAATATTTCACGTACATGTAAAAAAAAGAAAAAAGGACAACTTACGGTGATAAATCTGAAACATGTCAGATGGCAAGGGAAGTTCAATCTCATGGTAAAAGAATCTCCTAAATGAATTCAGTAAATTGTAGAATCTCCTTCTTTTTTAAGGTTGAAGGTATTTACTTGTATGTATATATCACATTTTCTTTATCCTGTCGTCCATCAACACTTAGTTGTTTCCATACCTCAGCTATTGTGAGTAATGCTGCAACGAACAAGGGAGTAGAGATACCTCTTGAGACAGTGATTTCATTTCCATCAAAAATATGTCCAAAGTGGAATTGCTGGATCATATGGTAGTTCTATTTTTAATTTCTTGAAGAATCTCTATACTGTTTTCCATAGTGGCTGTGCTATTTTACTTTCCCACCAACATTGTACAAGCGTTCCCTTTTCTCCATTTATCCTCACCAGCATTTGTTATCTCTTGTTCTTTTGATAATAGATAGCCTAATAGGCGTGAGGTGATGTCTCATTGTGGTCTTGATTTTCATTTCCCTCATAATTAGTGATGTTGAGCACCCTTTCATGTACATGTTGGCCATCTGTATGTCTTCTTTGGAAAGCTGCCTGTTCAGGTCCCTTGTTTATTTTTAATTGAGTTATTTGTTTATTGTAATTGAGTTGTATGAGTTCCTTGTATATTTTGGATATTGGCCTCTTATCAGGTATGTGGATTTTAAGTATTTTCTTCCATTTCATAGGTTCCCTTTTCATTTTGTTGATGGTTTCCTTTGCTGTGCAGAAGCTTTTCAGTTTGATACAGACTCAGTTGTTTATTTTTTGCAGGATGGGCCGAAGAAGCTGGCCCACCATGGAGGCCCAGCCATCTTAGACCAGACTCTGAGCTGATGGCCTTTCCAAATGAAGGCAGGGGTCCCATCATGCTGTCATTGGTCACTATGTGTATTTCTTTTTTAAGGGAGATTTAATAAAAGAGAATAGAAATGTCATTTTGGAAATGCTAGCTTTTACTTAAAAGAAACATTCATGGTGTATTATTTATGATTTCCCATCTTGTGTTCCAGACATGAAGTATTCTTTAAGAAAAATACACATGATTAGGAGACAATTTTAATTGTCACTTTTGAGCTCTTAGTCAAAATTTGTTATACCTTTTTCTGTCACTAAGACTTTTGGGGTTCAGCTGAATCTTCTGGTCCCTCTCGTTCCCCTCTTCGGCTTCTTGAAGTTCAATTCCCTGGGGACAGTGCTGGCACATCATGTATTTACCAGCAGAGAGGACTCCTTGATGGTTTCCCTGCACAAAATGAGCAGCTCTCTTGTCAGGAGGCTGTTTCATCCTCTCACAGCTTGGCCATCTATTGAATAAATACAGGCTACTGAAAGTTCAAAGTATAAACACATGTGAAAACATGCAGGGCTACTCTGTATGGAACCCTGCGATTCAAATGGCTCTTGAATAATTTTATGCCATTTGGAAACATCTTATGAGGCACGAAGTCTAGCAAACATGGCATCTTAAAGTTTGCTTTTCTGACTATTTTCTCTGAAAAGTAATAGGAGTAATTTTCTTGGCAAAAGCTCCCACTATTCCCCTTTCATTTTTCCTTATCTTTTCTGTACTCTCTCTCAGTGATGCCTCTTTCCATACACCTTCCTCTCCTGGGGAGGTGGATTAGAAAGAAGGAAGGAAGGGGGGGGAGGAAGAAAGGAAGGAAGTAGGGAGGGAGGGAGGAAGGAGGGAGGGAAGAAGCTTTTGGGGTTTGGTCTTCAATACCGGGAAACAAGTCATATCTAAATTGGATATGTAGGTCCCATTCCTTGGGTAGAAATGTAGGTCCCATTCCTTGGGTAGAAACGGTTTCTTGATTTTTTTTCCTCTACTGTTTCAAAGCCACCTTTTCTGTGTGTCTGCAATAATGGTCTTTGGGGGAGAAGTTAAGCACTGCTTATAAACATGGGATCCCAAGAGACTCAACATTTGGCAAAATCTCATTAACACTTTTGTTTCAATTCTCTATGTTGGATACATTTAGGGTAAGTTTTATTGGAAAGAGGCATCATTAACTCACCGTCTTGCCCTTTTCCCTGCTGCTTGTCCTTGTCAACAGCAAATGATGAATAAAGTATAAGATGCAAGTCCAAACAGTCACACCAGAGCAGGTCGTCTCGGTGGTGAACATCCCCTCCTTTCCCATTTGCTTGCCTTATTTTTTCAAACATCTTTCTTATATGACTTGTGAACCAAGAACAAAGTATTTTAAGTCAAGTAATACAGACCAGTAATTATATCCAGTATCCCTTTTATTTTTCTGAGACTTAGCCTCTGAGTTGTTATTTTATCTTTGCGTTCATAGTTACATGGAAAACATTTTATAGAAGAAAGTCTATTGGCTATTTTAATATCCCTGGCAGTCAGGTACAGTGCTTAGTACAACAGAAACACAGAACATTTTGTGACTACTCCTCTATGCCAGCCACTGTTTTATATCCATTAAATCACTTAATTATCATAATTTATGAGGTGGGCAGCAATATTAAACCAAGGCACAAAAAGATAACTTACCTTAGGTTACACACCTAATAAATGGTAGAGTCAGAATTAGAACATAGGCGATCCAATAGAGATAGGAAGTTTGTTATTTTGCCTCCCCAAAAAACATATTTTAAGTGCTATTGGTAAAGTCCATTGCATCTTTCCACTTCACCATGCTTTCTATTACATTTGCCCTAAGGTCACCCTAGACATTTCGGGGATCTAAGGAGAAGTTGAATTGGAGATTTAATTTTAGGCTTAGTGATATGTTTACACAGTTCACAGTTACTGTTGGGTATACATAAGTGTCTACTAGCTCTCCTGGTTTAGAAATGAGTCCTAGTAATAACCTTACTGTCCACTCTGCCAATTCACTTGTCATTGTTACACAAAGAATGTAGGTCAGCATGCACTAGAACAGGCCCACCAGTGCCCTGTGTACACAGCCCGAAAGTAGGCCACACGTACAAGAAACAGATTTGAAATGTACATAGACAGAAGCTTGTCTTCCAAACCTTGCAGCTCATAAATTAAATAAACTTAGTAGAGTTTTTCCTAAACTTGACAGCAATCCTAAAAATTCACTTTACATTACCATTAACAAGTTGCAAAGCTGAAATAAACGTTTTCTAAACAGTGAGAAACAAGAAACACGTTTTGATCAACTGTGCCAGGAGGAAGACTAATTTATCTTTCTACACTCTGATAGAAAATGCTATGGAAATAACAGAAATCAGCAATCAAAGGGTACACAGCCAGAAACATATGGGGGAAAATTGTTTCAATGAAAATGTTTCAATTAGAAAATAGAAACATGCTGCTTTTCTAGATTTTATGTTCATAAGCTTTCATAAATAACTTGTGATTTTTTTTTACATTTTAAGTAAGTATTGACTTTATACCTACTTTTGTAGTCTTAATTCTGTGTTTTTTAAAAAGAGCCCCCAAATCTATAGTAGCTTCAGGTTGGTAGGATTAAAAATACGTTTGCTGGGAGGACCAACATGTACTTATGTACATATGTTTTATAGCTCACGACACAGGATTATCATTAACTTTTGGATCTCTTTCTCCTTTTCCTTTCAAAATATTGCTCAGTGACATAATGGAGTTTCTTTAACTGACTAGTCCCAAGGAGAATCGAGAAGAAATTCTTTCGATGTGAACTCTTTTTAAGCATACAAAAAATAATTCCCTGGTTACCTAATAAAATATGGTAATCCTGTGTCATCATGTTTTTCAGTGAGATTTCTGGGATTTAGGGATATTCCAGAGTGACACCATAGGTGAAGATGAAGAAGGGGATCCAAATATGTGGGGCGAAGGTCTACACAGCAAATACTCAACAGATCCATCTAAGCGTTAAACCGTTTAGAGAAGACTTTATTTAATCTTATTAACTTTTTCTTGGTTTATCTATCTGAATAGGCTCTCTATTGGTCCAGACATTGCAGGAATGGTCTGCAATAATATTTATTCATTTAAATAATTATTATTTGTCTATTGTGTATAAACATTGTCCTAGAGGCTGGTGATGCACCAGTGAACAATCACACAAGGTGTCTTCTGCCCTGGAGCTTATATTCCATGGAAGAGTAGGATGCCTTACATGGGGATTAGGGACAGGATCCTGGCTCTGCGCACTCAACGATCCTCAAACACAACCTACCTAAAACATCCTCAGATGGCCGTTCATACAAGAAGCACAAAGCCACACTTGAAAAATATTCAAATGAAAATACACACATTCTGTCATCAGGATCAGTATACCAAACACAGGATCTTGCCTGGGTCAGTGAAGGATGTCATCCTGTGAATTTTATACCTTTGCTCCACCTGCCTGCCTCCCAGGATCCTTACCACCTTTGAAGTTGCTCGTGGATTCACGGTGCTCTGCTGAAGATATGTCAGATCTTATACAAAATTTCAGTTTTATCCCTATGATTCAAAAATGAATGAGACTCAGACCCCGTATCTCTCCCACCTTATCATTTTTCTCTGAAAGATCTAGTAGGAAAACTGAGGTAGCAAAGCATCCATTTTAAGACTAAGATCAGCTACTAAGGGAAGATTCCAACATCTGAAATATCAGGATAACATTATTAATGATAACATTATTAATAATGTTAATTATTATTAACAACACAATCTGTTGTCTTATGCCAGCCTCCATCCTGCTCAAGGGATACTCACTGGTGGTAGAGAATGTACCCTCTGCCATGGCTTCTCTGAGTAAACTCAGAAAGTGTATAAGTCATAAGGAAAGTGCTTGACGTCGTTCATTGTGGAGCAAAGTGAGAGACATAGGATAAATCTAAGTTGTTTCTTTGCACTGCATGTAGGTATCATCCACTCTCTTGTTATGTGTTATTCCACTGATGATATTATTAGTAGAAGTGCATGTGTGGCATTGGTGAAGCAGTGGAGATGTAGAATGTAATTCTTTCCGAAATTTCAGTTCTTAGTGACAAAGTAATTCTCAAAAGCAATACAAATGGAAAGAAAGAAAGAAAAAGGAAGGAAGGAAGGAGGAAAGAAAACTAGCCTAATAGGCAATTAAGAAAATGCAACTTGGGCTTCCCTGGTGGCGCAGTGGTTGAGAGTCCGCCTGCCACTGCAGGGGACACGGGTTCATGCCCCGGTCCGGGAAGATCCCACATGCCGCAGAGCGGCTGGGCCCGTGAGCCATGGCCGCTGAGGCTGTGTGTCCGGAGCCTGTGCTCCGCAACGGGAGAGGCCACAACGGTGAGAGGCTCGCGTACAACAAAAAAAAAAAAAAAAAAGAAAATGCAATTTAAGCAATAATAACATACCATGTTCTACCTTTCAAACTGCTGAAGAATTTAAGCGCACACACAATGTTCTAGGCATCTACTGCTTATAAAAATCCAGCCCAAGTTGAGTGGCATAAAGGAACCATCATTTTATTACGTTCATGCGTTCTGTGGGTCAGAAATTCAGAAAAAGCAACAACAAACACAACTTGTTTCTGCCCCACAGAGTCTGGGAGCTCAGCTGGGAAGACTCATAGTTCACTGGTTGACCTCAGATTGAATGTCAAGCAAATATCTAGAGATGACCTCTTCATGTGTCTGATTTCCTCACACAAAGGCAGCTAATTTCCAAAAGCAAGTGTCTAAGAGAAGTCAGATGGAAGTTCTCTTTTTTGATGACCTGGCCTTGGAAATCACATTGCATCACTTTTGCCAGTCAAGATTCCACCCATGTGCAGAGAAGGAACAAAGACTTTACTTCTTGATGCGGACAAGTGTCAAAGTCACATTGTCAGAAGATTATGGGTGATAGGAGAGATTTTGCAAACATTTTTGTAAAATGCAATTGGCCACACACACTAGTCACCAATTTTTTTGAGGATTTAGGAAAATGAGAGCATAGTGGTCCCTGAATACCATGGGGGATTGATTCCAGGACACCCCCATACCAAAATCTGGGGATGCTCAAGTCCCTTATATAAAATGGCACAGTATTTGCATATAACCTACACACATCCTCTTGTATACTTTAAATCATTCCTAGGTTTCTTATAATACCTAATACAATGTAAATGCTGTGTGAACAGGTACTGGTGAGTGGCAAAGTCAAGTTATGCCTTTTCGAGCACTCTGGAAATTTTTTTTCTGAATATTTTTGATCTGCCACTGGTTGAATCCATAAATGCAGAATCTGGGGATAAGCAGGGCCAACCGTAATTACAGTTTCGTGCTATCAGTCTGGTCACCTGCTGTACTTAACAGAAGACTTAAAATGTATCTATCCCTTGACAAACTAATTCAAGGTTTCCAAGCACTACATACTAAAGAAATAACCATGGCTGCTTCTATAGTCCACAGGTGCCGTGGCTCACCTGTGTGTGCACAGTGTGCCCTTTCAAATCATATCTGAATGACTGCAGCACACACCTCCAAACTGTAAGGGGAATACAGGAAGTTAGGTTCCTTCACTTGTCCCTGCCCCGACCCGGGTACCAAAGGTTATGTCCCAAGCTGCTGTCAGCATCAGCTCTCCACCCTGTTCCTGACCTTAGATGAATTCAATGATGCAGAGTTTAAACACTTAGTAATGATGGAGGTGGCGTTACAGGTCATTGTAGTTACTTTCAATGTGATTTTTTTAAATGTTCTAAATTTACCTTGGCTAATGCCCTTGTTATCAGAAAAAAAGTTATTAAAAGGAAACCAAAAATTTTCAGTTCTTATCTTACACTAATCTGGGGCAGCAGAAGATGTTTTGGTCCCTACCTTACAATGATCTTGCCAAAGGAAGTTAGATAGATAAGATAGATAAACAGATAAAAAGGTAAACGATGAATAAACAGATTTATGTATAATCACATATATAGATGTGTTTTACTTGGCCCATAGTAGCAATACATTTAAAAAATCTTTTTATTTGTTGCTAATGTTTACAAATTGGGAGATTTTACAGTAAAAGATATCTGGGTTTTCAGATTTCCCTCAGATAGGAAACAGCATGCTAACATTGTGTTTGCATTCCCAGTACCTCCTTGGAAGGGCCAGGGATTTATAGATTGCAGCAGGGATGGTCCCTAACCAGCCTGATGATACCTTACCAGCTCATTTCACTAACATACACTACATTCCTAGCCCCTATACACATTGCTGTTTGTGACTCCGGACAAAAACGATATTTAGCAAAACCTAGATAATATACGAAATCATTGTACCTCTTCACCTGAATGTTTTGACATCATTTAGAAGAAACATAAACAGCACATTTTCTCTTGGTTAAGAAAGCAGAATTTAAATCAGTTCCTCAATTCTAAGGAACTGTAAAGTTTACAAATTAAACTTAGTGTTTTCTTCAGTCATTCGTCTCTGTACTTCTTATAGCCTTTTAAGCTCTGCCTTCCAATTGAGTAATTTATTATACACTTTCTTGCACTGCTTGCTGTTTTAAGAGTTAGTCTTCATCTTTCTAGCAGACTCAAAAGTCACTGAAGGCAGGAACCACGTCAGGATACTTGTTTTCTTGAATATAAGTATACAATATATTCTTGTTAGTGATCTGATAAAATCTATCATTCTAGGCACCGGATAGATATTCTGGGAAAATGTTATTCTGATCATTGACAAGGCCTTCCCTCTTTGGGAAAGGTCAATTTTTATTCCCAAAAAGGAAGAGAGAGTAAAATAAGTCTCATATATGTTATAATCCAAATCTGCCCTCCTGCATTCATTTTTCAACCCAACAGCTTCTCAAGATAAAAACAGCACCATAGATTCTTTCCTTCCGTGAAAAAAAACCCAAGTGAAAAGCTCTCAGTTGGTTCCAGCCCTACCTCTTTCTGATGTCACCATGATTTGCATGCCAAAGGGAAGCCTGCAGCAGAGTGGTCCTCTCTGGGGCTGGGTGTAGCCCGGAGCTGGAGACTGACAGCTCTCGGTCACGGCCCAGAGAAAAGCTGGCTCCTTAAGCATCCCTGGCACTATCACCGGGCTCCTCGGAAGAGGCTAGATCCTGAGGGCGAGAAAAGAGATGAAGGTCAGGGAGGTTGCCAGTTGCAAAATGTAACTAAAGGCAGAGCTAGTTTCTGCTTTAGGAAAATTTACTGTGGAGGTGCTGATAGAATCCTTAAGCGCCTTTTCCTTTTGCCTTACTTTCTAACTGACGTGGGGTATTGTAATTTTAGCATCATTTTCTTCTCTCAGGTGAAGATATGTTTAAGAGCTAGGTGACAGTTTTCAAATGGACGAACCTCTCTATAGACAATACTAGGGGATGCTTTGTAGCTACCATTTATGAAAAATACATTTGTCAAAATTATAGGTAACTGACTTGACACAGAGGCACCTGACCTCAGAAGGGAATGCAAATGACAGTATCTTTCTCACTGGAGCAACAATGTCTTCCTTTTCATGTTGGCTTGAATGAACACATTGACCTAGAACAACATATATTTACCAATGAGTGATGCAAAGCTCTGAAAAAATTCATGACAAACAAATGAGAAAAACGACAGGGCCATGGCCAGATAGTTTAGTGAGCTTTGGTGACGGGCGATAGGATTTATATGATTTCTAGAAGCAATCCAAACATTAAATAATAAACTTTTCCAGTTACTACTCTCTTTATGCAAAAATATATATGATGAAATGCTGAAATAAACTTGATTAAATTTGATCTTTCTAGAATAACCTCTCAAAATAGATACACTCACAAACTGACCGATAGACATGCATGTGCCCGTCCTCTCTTGAACACACACATGTGTACACCTGGCGGGGCTTTATGAGAGAGACGAGTACATTGACTAGCAGGTGGCAGCAAAGGAAGAGGGAAGAAAGGGCTTAGATCAGGGTTTGTCAGCTTTGGCGATATCGATGTTTCAAGCTGGTTCATTACTTGTGGGGACTGCCCTATGCACTGGAGGATGTTTAGCAAAATTCTTGGTATCTACCTACTAGATATCAGTGGCACGCCTTCCATGCCAGTTGTGAAATTCAAAAATGTCTTCAGGCATATTGACCAGGGTGACATCACTGAAATGGCAACATAGGAGACCCCAGCCTCTGTCCTCCTACAAAGATCAACAATCAGACAGCTGCCAACGACTGGAAACAGCCTGGGAAAGCTCTCTAGGTCATTTAAGAAACTTTAGCAACACAATGGGAAAATCTTTTTTAAAACCTAAGAATAACCTCACAAGAAGAGAAGGAGAACACCTTCCTTTTGCTTTCATTGGCCCGTGCCCCAAGCCAGGTCTGCTGAGGCCCAAGAGGGGACTTACTAGCTACAATGAGCTAGCATAGTTGATCCACAGTGTTGTGTCAGTTTCAGGTGTACAGCAAAGTGACTCAGTTATACACACATATATAGCTATTTTTTTAGATTCTTTTCCCTTATAGGTTATCGCAAAATATTGAGTATAGTTTCCCATGCTATACAGTAGGTCCTTGTTTTTTAATCTATTTTATATATAGTAGTGTGTAACCGCTAATCCCAAACTCCT
Source organism: Grampus griseus (assembly GCF_964374135.1). Lineage (NCBI taxonomy): Eukaryota > Metazoa > Chordata > Mammalia > Artiodactyla > Delphinidae > Grampus > Grampus griseus. The sequence continues at coordinate 167,622,721 of NC_139018.1, forward strand.
AATTTATCCCTCCCCCATCCCTTTCCCCTTTGCTAACAAGTTTGTTTTCTATGTCTGTGGGTCTATTTCTGGTTTGTATATAAGTTCTTTAGATTCCACATATAAGCAATATCATATGATATTTGTCCTTCTCTGTCTACCTTACTTCACTTAGTATGGTAATCTCTAGGTCCCAGTGGGTTCTTAATGAGTTGCTAATATGTATTTTCTTTTTCGGTTTTAGTGGCCATTTATTTACTTTGAGTTTTTGAGTTTGCAGTGCTGCCCTGGCCACGTTAGCAAAATGGCACAACGGAGGCCTGAAAAAGTGTCTGGATGTTTCTTCTGGCCCCCTTTTGCTCATTTGCCTTTGCCATGAGGAAGATGAGCTTCATGGATTGAAATTATTCGATCAGTAATTTTGACCAAACCGTCGAAATTACTCCAGCCAAATCAGACAACACCTGGTCAACTTCCAGTCAGGAGAGACTCCAAGACCTGCTCATTTGAGGTCAGTCTAACTCACTGACACTAGAATTGTGGACTAGGTAAACGTTGTATGGATGTAAAGTTGAACAGCCATTTGTTATATAGCATTATTGTGTCAATGGAGAACTGATACATTTATTAGACCCAGTGAACTTTAATTGTATGCTAGCCATTGTGTACAAAACATTCTAGAAGCCTCAGATTATGTTATCCTCCACCAGAGGGGGTCAACACTTGACTCTAATAGTCAGAGATTGAAGGTTCATTATATTAATCCAGTCATGAATTTAGCTGGCTCAAGGCTGGGTTTAAGTTTTAGTAAAAGTGCATTTATCTCTGGTCTGTCCCTGTCACCAAGAGCATGGATTTGGAGGACTTTTATTTGCCTTTGTCTCTTCAGTACCTAGAAACTGCAAGAGTTTCTGCTTTGTTTCTCGGAGGTTTTCTTCTTAGGTCTCTAGGCTGCTTCCCTGAACAGCTTCAGAATGTAGCAAATCTCTTCAAGGGGAGATTTGCTATGATTTTAAAGCTCCACAAACCTCTAATTGTGTCATTCCAGCTCTGCACAAGCACCAAGGCTCTGCTAATTTTTAACTCCCCCAAACAGCGTCCCTGGCAAACCCCCAGGAAAAAGCAACTGGAGATGTTCGCTTGGGATTCATGCCTTTAGCAAGGGGTCCCATCTCTCACTCACTGTTGGTAGAGGGCTCCCCGAAGGCCTTTGTCTCCTAAGCATGGTGAGACGTACATCTTAGAGCTATTAGGCCTTTGCTGTTCAGTCACCATTTCTGCTTCAACCTTCAGTGTTTCAAGGCAGAAGCCAAACACGTGTCTGAGACCCCTCAAGTCTCTGACTTTGTCGCCTAGAACCGCAGGATTACCAAAAGCTGTGCTGGTGTCTGTGTCCTCCGGGCCCACACCCAGAGTCAGCTAACAACCCCGGAGACACCTGGGGATTTTCAGCACTGGTCTGGTCTGGAAACTCTACCATACCTGCAAGTACAAGTCCAGGCCAGGGTGTTTAACTGGAGTAAATTGAATGGATTTCTGAAATTTTTATGCACAGAGACAACTTAGCTGGGTAGACGCTCAAGGCATCTTTCCTGTTCTTATTAATACTGACTGAAATTACTTATGGAAATTGAAAAAAATCAGTACAAGCTTCCACACAGCTTAAAACCATCTTGAAGATGACTCATAATTTAAGGATAAGAAACCTCTGAAAGCAAGCTTATACTTCTGGGGGAGAATAGTCTCTATGTGTCACATAATGTGATTTAGGGAGGAAGAGCCTTTTTAACTTGGATATTTAGCTGAGAAGGAAATAACAGTGTGAGGGGCAAACTGAAGAAGGAGTGAGTGGACAGAGAAAATGTTTGGTTTACTCCTTTTTATCAGTATGTTGGGTATGAGAGATAATGCCCTGGCCACCCATTGTTCAGGTCCAATTTCCTTTCCAAGCGTCCTGGAAACTCTCAGTGAAACATTTACAATTGATGGAAGTTAAGAAAGCAAGCAACTTAGTTTTTTGATTTACAAAAAACCTCATACCGTTTGAACAATATGATTCACTGGATTTCCTCTTTGCCTTTCGAGGTCACATCCTGCATGCTGTACGAGCCGGAGCTGGAGCCGTATCATGGTTTTGTTGATTTGCTGCTTGTGCGCTCTTACATTCCACCTCTGCAACCTGCCCCTCGCTTAGACAAAATCAGTCTGAATCCCAGGATCTGGAGGCTAAACAACCATCATCTCTTCAATGCCGTCATCTTTTTCACAAAGGAACCAAAAATCAATTTCACCCATGAGACATTATCCAAATAATGGCAAATGAACCAAGGAAATTTTTAAAAGTTGCAAAATCTCTAAAGAAAAATGTACTGCAACATCTTTAATGGTTTGCTAAGGCTGCATTGGCAGGAGGAGAGCTGGGACAGCACTAGGACATAGAGTTTAGAGCCAGAAAATCAGTATCTGAGTCCAGAATGTGTAGGCCTGGACACACTCTATAATCTCTTAAAACTTGTTTTAAGAGGTAAGTTATGAAGTTGTGATGGAAAGATTTAAACATGATAAGACAAAATATGCTATAATACATCTGTTTATCTGGAGTAAATATATTGAATATAAATTAAAGTACAAGAATATTAATTTAGCTCAGTTCTATGGTGCAAATAACGCACACTTGGTTAAAGACCATACTTTATGTGCATCAGCAGACAACCATGAGCTTGAGTAGTTCAGTGGTTGGATGGGGCCGGGACTTGGAGCGCTTTTTAGGAGCAGGTGGGAAAAATTCACATAGAGTTGTCAGCACAGCCTAGCTACAAAGTGTTTCAGAAAACACCCATCACCAAATAGGGATTTTCCTTTGACTACTTCTCAGAAATTTAATTTCTTGATATTCCTTTGGAGGAAGACAGCTTCAAAAATAAAAGAAGGTAAAAGGCCTGATCCAGAATTGCAGAGACAGGCAGCCAGGGGGCCTGCTAGCTTATGGAGTCTCATCTTTCAGGAGACACACAGGAGTTATACAGGTTGTGTCTAATGCTAACACTTAGAACAAACAGGAACATAAACATTCCTGCAGAATTGTGGACTATGACGTATTTTAAGATGCAATTTTCGCTTGTGAGTGTGAAACATGAATAAATTAGTTTGGAAACCAGCAGGCAGTGGTGAGTGTTTTAAAATATTAAAGATTGTATTTTTACAAAGGAACCATCTATAAAAGTGATTCTGGGTGTATAAATACTTTAAGTATATCATTGTACTTATCATTGCATGTGTAATACCCAGTCAACTGAACATTTATTTTCTAGGACTTAGAGAGTTAGGGTGAAATAGACCTTGACCCTGACATATAAGAGTTTATAGTCTCACGTGGCAAGTGAACATAGTGGTAGAAAATTTCAATAAATATGGTGGGGGAATCGGGGTCCTATAAGAGAAGTTAAGTCTTCAGAGAAGTGAAGCGTTTTATGCCATAGAAAGCGTAGAGGAGAAGTTAAGATGCAACAACAGGCTTCTAGGGTGAAAGGGTGCCTGAGTTTGACAAATGAAGAGGGTTTTGGCCGGGCTAAGGGTCAGGGAGAGAAGTTTTGCATTTGCACATCTGTAGTGTACTGGGGAGAGAAGAAGAAAAGATGGGAAGAAACAGGCAGTGACCAAAACACAAAGGTTTATGTCTAAACATAAACTTTTTAGAAACTTGTGCAGGAAAGTTGATAGAGGCTTTATTTCTAACAGCCCCAAACTGGAAACAACCCAAGTGTCCATCAACAAGTGAATGGTGTCTGTGCAATGGGACACTTGTCAGTGCCAAAGAGAATTCTCATGTGACAAGTTGAACAGATCTCAGAATAATTATGCTGAGTGAAATGAGCCAAACACAAAGGATGACATCCCATATGATTCCATATACACCAAATTTTAGAAAAACAAATCTACACTTTGAGAAAGAAGATCCCTGGTTGTCTGTGGAATACTACTCAGCCATAAAAAGAATGAAATCTTGCCATTTCTGACACCATGGATGGAACTGGAGGGTTTTATACTTAGTGAAATAAGTCAGACAGAGAAAAATAAATATTGTATGTTTTCACTTGTATGTGGTTCTAGAAAATAAAATGAACGAAGGTAACAAAACAGAAACAGACTCACAGATACAGGGAACAAACTGGTGGTTACCACAGGTGAAGGGGATTAAGAGGTATGAAGTACTAGGTATAAAATAAAGAAAGTTACAAGGATGTTATGTACCAGCACCAGGAATATAGCCAACATTTTAGAGTAACCTTCTGTTGAGTATAATCGATAAAAATATGGAATCACTGTTGTATACCTGAAACTAATATAATATTGTAAGTTAACTATACTTCAAAACGGAATTTTAGAAAACTTTTTTCCTTACGAATGTAGATGCATAATGTTAGAATGTAATTTTAAATTTGATTTTTTCCATAGGATTGGAGGGATTTTTAACTTCTTCTTTCTTTCTGTTAGTTTCCCCTCAATATTATGTAGCGTACTTGCATTCCTTTAAATTGGGAGAGAACCTGCTTCCACAGCAGCTGTTGGCATCCCTCTGGGGCTGCAGCTTCCTCTCCCGCCAAGGCCCGAGGCTGCCCGCAGAGGAGCTCCAGCTCAAAGCCTGCTTCCTTTTCATTCTTGCAGAAATAGCTGTAGAGTAAAATCCTCTGGGGTGTTTTTTCTGGAAAAGGAGAACAGAACATACTCTTAGTAGTTGACTGTGGAAAACACTGCTCTAGCTGACTTTAAAAATTCTGAATTGCATGCAAGGAAACCCCAGATTAACAGGGGGAGGTTTCATAAGGTTAAACACCTCAGTTGAAATGTCATGGGTGTGGTGGAAATATATGTGACTGACTTCTTCCAATTACTTCATCAGATGCTTATTTTACTATTATTAATTAATACTTCATAAGTCACATAACTTCCTCCTCCCTTGTCCCCTCCTACCCTTTCCTCCCCCCTCCCCCCTCCCCTCCCCCTCCCCCTCCTCCTCCTTCTTCTCATAATCATCATTATCTAGCTTTAAAATAAGATGCAGCATTTGGTCACTCTTACAGGAAGCTTTCAGTCTGAAGGTTCTGGCTGATGTCACATGCAGGACTAGTCTGGTATTTTATGTCCAAAGTGATTATTGTTTCTGTATCAGTTGGAGGTGGACATATTGAACTCATTTCTCCATAATGTGAATTTGAAAATGTGTTCTTGGGGAAAAGAATGCATTCAATTCAATGCTTCACTCTCTGCCTTTCCTAATTTTTGCTGAGACCAAGAGAGTATAAGAAAACCTGACAGATGAATAACACATTTTTTTCAGAACCATGTCCACAATTCATTTGGCTTACTCAGTAACCATATAAAAGGCACAAGAACAGTGTTGATGTCCTTATTCCCAAGGCCTTCAATGAGGCCCAAGGATGCTGAATTAGTTCACTAAAGTCACGAGTTCACCCGGAGAAGAGTCAAGGATTCCCAGCTCAGATCCTTCTACCTTTAGAACTCCACCATTTTTTCAACTATAAGATATCTGAGCTGACCCCACAAAATGTAGTTTCCATGTAAGTGAATTATTTGCAGCATTTGCATCTTGGACGGTTTCTGGTCACAGAGAGTTTCAAGGGAGCTAATGTTTATTGAACCTTCTAAATGTCAGTGGTTATTTTATGTAATTCTTACCATGACATGTGAGATAATTATGATGATGTCTGTTCTACAGATGAGAAACCATGAGACAAACTGACGTGTCTGAGATTGTGCGGTGTTTGAATGGTAAGGACGGAATTAGACCCACTCCATGTCCTGTGTCACTGACCCCACAGTCATTGGAGGCAATGCCAGAGATTTTATTGAGCATGTTGGGATTGTCAGAGTTAGGAAAGATGGGACTGAGTTATTTGCCACACCCTGATATAAATCTTCAAGTCTCAAGTGCTGCAAACTCAGCTTTGCATAATCTCATACAAACATTAGTGGAATTCAGGAACCTCATAGAAACAGCTAGAGAGATGCTCTTGCCAACCCGTCATCCATTCATGGGCTTTCCCAAATTTGAATTACTAACATTCCAAAGTTTCCCTCAAAATGCCTGACTATTAAAATCTTAAGATGTACTTTCTAGACTGTATGCCCCAGATTGGGGGGTCTGGGTCTTCTACATAGCTAGTGCTTAATAAGTGTTGATTGCTCAAATGAATGAACTTTATTTTTCTGAAATTAGAAACCATGAAAGCCAATAGAGCACACAGTCAAAGTATGTTAAGCCTAGATGCAGAAGTCAAGAACATTGCCTACTATTATACAAAAAGCCGTTGTCAGACGTGAGCACGAACTTCTGACTTTCGATTCCCTGGCTGTAAGCAGTAGTCAAGAGAGTCGTGCCACGTCTGTTATTTCGCGCGATAACTCGTGTAATAAATGGTCAATATGCACGTAAACATGAATTTAGTAACATGTCAGCTGTAAGCCCCCAGGGTTTTCTTCGGAAAAAGGGAGACCCATATACAAGATCATTCTGGGTCAGATCTCACTAACACTCTGGCCATTCATGCATGTGTCATTGGTCCCACAACCTGTACATTTTCATTGTCGCTTTCAGGCCATGATGAACAGGCTTCTGTCTCACAGGTAAGTTCCCAGGAGAAACTGCATATTGTTCATAATGCAATGTTTGTTCCAGTAGATTTTTAAGATCTTTCTCTCTCTTCCCTCTCCTAGCTTCTTAAGCATCTCTATGAATACCGTAAGAATGTTCTCTGTATCAGGTCATCATGTAAATCCTGCCAGCATTTCTTGGATAAGAACCAAGATTTAAGTGCTACGAAAATAGAATATTTCAGTTTATTAATGGACTAGGTAATATAATCTTTCATAGGATACAACTACAGTCTAAAATTGTATTTTAGTCCATGGCTAAAGACACACAAAAGAAGTTATAATACCTATAGGTCAATAATTTTTTTTGACTTCACAAATTTATCTTTCAAAGTTTTAACAAGATAATATTGAATATATACATATTGGCTCAATTTGTACTCATTCTTTAACTGAACATTTTAATTATTCCACAAAATTTAGCACTTCCAATAACTTATTTTGTTCTACTTTATTATATTATTTTACCAGGCTCGTATTTGATTAATTCATTTAGAAATGAATTTATGGTCCATTATGTACAGGACCAAATACTTGACACATGGACTCAGAGTTGTTGTTTGATTCTAAAGGCAAAAAGTGTCTCTCATTATTAAATAAAGAAAAAAATTCCTAAGTTTGTTATATTTTGTACTCATACCTATCTGTGTGTATATTATGTGATATGCATATACCTATGAATTTTCTGAAAAGGATTCTTCCGTACAAACAACAACAATAACACAACACACGAGAAAAACTACATTCTTTTCAACTTTCTTATAGTTTGGGGTAGGAATTTCACTTTGTTACTCTAAAATCTTGTAGGACATTCACACATCCAGATTTAAAATAAATTGGTTGGATAGGCACACAACAAACCATCAGATAAATGAGACTATTTGATTACAGAATTCTTCTCTTTTCAACTTTGTGTCTCTAAGGCTAAAGCATGAGATATATTCTGCATCATTAAAAATGTATTCCTCAAATGAGAGTGACATGGCTAGGTGTGTATTTTAGAAAGACTCCTTATTTCAGAATGTTGAATGGAGATGACTCAGATTGGAAATAGAGGGCAACATGAAAGGATTCAGGTGGCCATCGATGCAAGGTATGTCGTTGGCTTAGACAATGGGAGTGGCCATTTGCTTGGAGAGGAGGAGACAAATTTAAATATTATTTAGAAGTCACACCATATACAAAAATTAACTCAAAATAGATTAAAGACTTGAATGTAAGAGAGAAGACTATAAAAATCCTAGAAAAGAAATATAGTATATCTTTGTGACTTCGGGTTAGGCAAAGTTTTCTTAGCTATGCTACCAAGAGCACAGGCAACAAAAGAATAAAATAGATAAATTAAAATTTATCACAATTAAAAACTTTTGTGCTTCAAAGACTACCATCAAGAAAGTGAAGGGCTTCCCTGGTGGCACAGTGGTTAAGAATCTGCCTGCCAATGCAGAGGACATGGGTTAAAGACCTGGTCCGGGAAGATCCCACATGCCGCGGAACAACTAAGCCCGTGCGCCACAACTACTGAGCCTGTGCTCCAGAGCTGGCGAGCCACAACTACTGAAGCCCGTGCTCCACAACAAGAGAAGCCACCAAAATGAGAAGCCCGCACACCGCAATGAAGAGTAGTCCCCGCTCGCCACAACTTGAGAAAGCCTGCACACAGCAACGAAGACCCAATGCAGCCAAAAATAAATAAATTTAAAAAAAAAAGAAAAAAGAAAGTGAAAATTCAACTCAGAATGGGAGACGATATTTGCAAATCATATACATTATAAGAAACTTATAACTAGAATATATAGAGGATTCTTACAAATTAATAATAAACATTCAAATAACTCAGTTTAAAAATGGTCAAAGTATCTGAATATACATTTCTTTAGGGGAGATGTACAAGTGACCAATAAGCCCATGAAAACATGCTCAACATCATTAACCATCAGAAAAAGGCAAATCAAAACCACAATGAGCTACCACTTTGCACCTTCTAGGATGGCTGTAAGAACAAAGACAGATGATCACCGGTGTTGGTGAGAATGTAGAGAAAATAAGCCCTCATCCACGACTGGCAGAAGCATATCATGATGAAGCTACTTGGAAAACAGTCTGGCAGTTCCTCAAAAGGTTAAATATAGAAATTTTTTATGACCCAGCAATTTCACTCCTAGGTATGTACCCAAGAGAAATTAAAACATATGTTCAAAAACTTATATTGATACAAGCATGTTTATTAGGGCTTTATTTATAATAGTCAAAAAGTGGAAACAGTCCAAATGTTCAGCAACTTATGTGGAGAAATATCCACATAACTGGCTATTATTTGGCAGTAAAAAGGATAAAGTATTGATGCACGCTACAACATGGATGAACTTGGAAAACATCAGGCTATGCATATTGTGTTATTCCATTTATATAAGATATCCAGGACTTCCCTGGTGGTGCAGTGGTTAAGAATCCGCCTGCCAATGCAGGGGACACAGGTTCGAGCCCTGGTCCAGGAAGATCCCACGTGCTGCGGAGCGATTAAGCTCGTGCGCCGCAACTACTGAGCCAGCGCTCTAGAGCCCGTGAGCCACAACTACTGAAGCCCGTGTGCCACAACTACTGAAGGCTGCGTGCCTAGAGCCCGTGCTCCACAACAAGAGAAGCCACTGCAGTGAGAAGCCTGTGAACTACAACTAGAGAAAGCCCTCATGCAGCAACGAAGACCCAACACAGCCAAAAAATAAATAAAATTTTAAAAATAAAATGTCCAGAAAAGGAAAATTTATAGAACCAGCAAGTGGAATAGTGGTTGCCTAGTGCTGGGGAGTTGGGGAGAAATAGGGATGGACTGCTAATGGGTAAGAGGCTTCTTTTCGGATTGATGAAAACATCCTAAAATTGATCGTGGTGACGGTGGCACAATTTTGTGAATATACTAAAAAAATTTGAGCTGCACACTTTAAGTGGATGAATTGTATGGCATGTGAATTATATATAGATAAAGCTATTATGCGAAAAAAGATTTAGAAAGCAAGTTAATGAATCTTGATTATTTTTTGCAATGTGAAGTAAGAATAAGGGAGGAGAAAAAAGGCTTTTTGATCAGTCACTGTGGTAGAAGAGAGTGACAAGGAACACGGGAAAAAGGAGAAGGTTCATAAGGAAGATGGCTAGCTCATTTTGGGACACAGCAAGTTTGAGAAGGAGATAAATGCATAGCACTGGAGCCCAAGACCAATGTCTGGCCTGGAGACAGTAAATTTGGGGAAAAGGACCACATAGGTGGTAACTGAAGTCATTGTTGTAGGTGAGGCAAGGGCCCACAGTAGAAAAGCCTTTGGAGCCCCAGGCTTTAGGAGGCACGGCTGAGAAGAAGCGTCACCTAAAGAAACTGGTGAGTTCTTGAAGTAGTTCATTTCTATTAGCTAATGTGTGACATCTGTCACGTGAAAAGTAGTATTTCAAGGAATTTGTGTGTCATTAATATGATTGGCTAATCTAAGTACTGGTAATGAAAATGGGGGCCTTAAAGTAAGGAAAAACACCTCTTTTTTTTTTTCTTTCTCCAAGTGATTGATAGTTCGTGGTAACTGTGTTATTCTGGAATAAAAACAGCTTTAACACTTAAAATCAACATGATTTCAAAACCTAACTTTCTTAGTACCTAAAATTGTCCCTTGACTGAAGTTCTCACCACATATTTAAGTGCTACTAGATTATTTATTCTATTACTGTGCTATAAACTCTTTGAAAGAAGGATGCTGGGTCATTTTCCCCCCTTAGTATTCTGTATCTTAAAAGAGATAGTCTATAAATATAATTTTTATGTTATTAAAGCAATGATTTCTCACAAACAGGTTAATTTTCCAGAGGAGGCTGGTTACTGTAAGGTCTTCTATTACTGGATAATTCAGATTGTTTCTATTACAGCTTATTGTTTGAAGTTACTTCATTCGTGTTTATAATATGCTGCCTGGAATGCCCTGTTCCTCAAGATGAACCCACCAGGACTATTGACTTGGCAGCCAGCTGCTTTTTAAAACTAATGTACAAATGAGATAAGAATAATCAACTTAAATATTTACTTGAATACTTTCCAGAATAATTACGGAAAGTCTCAAACCAGAATAACAAAATTTGAAGAGCAATTGTAGATACATTTTGCTCTCACATACTTGTGAAGACAAAGGACAGAAAATGCTAATATAATGGTCTTCATCACTGTCACAGTATTGTTTAGAATACTTTAGAATACATGTCTTGTGCGTAGATACGTATTTCTGTTAACCTGTTTTCCAGAGGAAGTTTTAATTTTGCTTCTGGAGTTTTAAAAACAGGCTCAGAACTCCAAATGGTAAGAGAAGAACTGTTAGAATGAGGCATGTCAGTGTGATGGTCCTTGATGGATATTTGCTAGGAGATCATCTGTCACAAATATTTTCAGAACTTGGTCCATATTAGGACCAAAGACCAGGAGCTTATTAGTTACAAACTGTCATTGAAATATCCCTTCCCCTTCAACCTAAAGTAACCCAATTGAATGTTGGTGTGTCATTATCTTGCAGCTTATGAGACCAATAGTGTCTCTTATCCCCAAATTCTGATCTGGAATATTACTTGGAATTTCACATTATCTTCTTTTTTAATACCAAGGAAGGTCTTGCAATGCCTCCCTATGGAGGGGAGTCATGAAGAGTCACTGTAGGATGAAAGTGTCTGGAACAAGTCTCACTCTCTACTTAGAGAAAGTGAGGATACCCTTTCACTACCTCACAATTTCTCATCTCCAGGGGAAACCATTGCCAAGATCTGGTGAGTAGGAGTCTCATGGAAAAGTGAAAGGAATACAAATCGTCCTCACGCTTCTCTTCATGGCTTGCAGAGATGCACCCAGGGCCAGCGTGCATTTGGACTATTATGGGCTCCTTTGACACTAGAGAGAGAAATTGAATCAGAGCAGATTTCAAAGTGAGGAAGTGCAGTAGCTTTGATCTGACCTTCAGGAGGGAGAGATTAAAGGAATATCTGTTGTTTTCCTTGTGTTGTGTCACCCTGGTCAGTAAAAGAAAGAGCACCCAGTTCTGGGGCACGGCCTCAGTGGGGAGGCTGCCTTGGCCATGGTAGTTGCAGTCTGACGTCAAGCGAGTGTTGTCCCATTTTAACGATAAGGAGTCGGAAGGAGCTCAACTGAATACCATGAATTTGAGTTTTTATTCTGTTGGATGTGAGAAGTGAAAGACAGGAAGCCTTCTAGGAACTTTTCTTCAACATGATAACTCTCTTCCCATGAAGCAGCCTTTTTGATCAGTGATTGAAACACATACCATTTACATTTCCTAGGTTGGAGGTTTGAAGCTTTAAAGGCAGGCATTGACTTCTCCTCTCTAACTATGAAAGACCTAGATGGCAACTTCTTCCAATAGAAGGATGTTTCGTCTACATTGAAAATCTGTTGTTTAGTGCAGCCCCTTTCATGAATGATCTTCTGAATAATTTGCTGCAGCTTCTACATCAGGACTTGCTGCCATACCGTGTACTTTTAAGTTATGGAGACGGCTCCTTTCTTTAAACCTTGTGAACCAACCTCTGCTAGCTTCAAACTCTTTTTCTGCAGCTTCCTCATCTCTCTCGGCCTCCACAGAACTGAACAGAGTTAGGGATTTGCTCTGGATTAGGCTTTGGCTTATGGAATGTTTTGCTGGTTTGATCTTCTATCCAGACCACTGAAACTTTCTCCACATCAGCAATAAGGCTGTTTCATTTTCCTATTACTCGTGTGTTCACTGGAATAGCACTTTTGATTTCCTTCGAGAACTTTTCCTTTGCTTTCACAACTTGGCTAACGGTTTGGCTCAAGAAGCCTAGCTTTTAGCTTTTTTTTTGGCCTATCTTCGCTTTCGACATGCCTTCCTCACTAAGCTTAGTCATTTCTAGAATAAGAGACTAACTTTTATTAAAAGTGAGTGGCCACTTTTGCAGACCCAGCAGGTTTAAGGGAATGTGGGTGTTCAAGGTTATGAATTGTGTCTACTCAGATAACTTCAATCTCAAGTCTCAGAATTTCACTGATTCCTTATTTGGACCCTCACACTGGCATATGAAACCTGGCAGGACTGGAAACTTTCTCTGAAGCTTTATTACTTTTAAAATTAAATCTTGAGCCTGGTTCTCTGTTCTATTTGCCCTCTAGCTATAGGACAATCACATTAAGAAGATCCATTGGCTTTCGTATTTTGCCTGAATTAGTAATTAACCCCCTTAGGTCTGATATTATCTCTTTTGACAAATCATTGGTGCTTAGCAACAGCTACCGAATTCCCCAAGCCTTACAGTTACCATTTCCCTTTACACTGGCTACATCGCATCAGCCAGCAGATCTCCTTGCACTCATGTTCCCCCTTGGTTTACATTTTGAAAATTTAAAGCGTTAGACTGCTACAGCCCAGCAATAATTATCCATGCACCACGTACTTCAAGTGACAAGGACCCCATGGCCAGGCAGGCAGGTGCAAAATCACATTTTAGAGTCTGTTTCCTAAGAGCGCTCCTGGCATCAGGGAACAGAATATGAGACGAACAGGTCAGCTGTTCTGTGGAGGCTGCGGTGTGCTCCCTGGTCCTCTCTTCAGGACTGAGACACGCTCATTCCCTCAGTTGCCGAGATCAGTGCCTGCTGGTGGTTCCAAAGGGAGTCCCTTCCAAGGATGCTCCCTTTCTGGGAAAGGAAAAAAAGGTATGCCTCACCCAAATTTCTGGGCCCTTGTCAGCAGCAGCCTGCGTTCAATGATGACAATTCCATGTGGACCCAGGGACAAAGGCCCAGATCCCTTGCTTCAGTTGAGGTCAACTATGAAAGGCTACCTCTGCTCTGAACTCCCTGGGGGATTGGGTAAATCTTCAGGGGCAGCTGCATCACAGTTCAGCTCTTTCTGTCACTCTTACTCCCTTAAAGATACTGCTGCTCAGGCCTTCCCTGGTGGTGCAGTGGTTAAGAATCCGCTTGCCAGTGCAGGGGACACGGGTTTGAGCCCTGGTCCGGGAAGATCCCACATGTTGTGGAGCAACTAAGCCTGTGCGCCACAACTACTGAGCCTGCACTCTAGAGCCCGAGAGCCACAACTACTGAGCCCGCGTGCCACACCTACTGAAGCCCGTGTGCCTAGAGCCCATGCTCCACAACAAGAGAAGCCACCACAATGAGAAGCCCACGCACCGCAATGAAAGTAGCCCCCGCTCACCGCAACTAGAGAAAGCCTGCATGCAGCAACCAAGACCCAACACAGCCAAAAATAAATAAAATAACTACATTTATTTTTTTCAAAAAAGATATTGCTGCTCAGAACACTTAACCAATATAGCTCCTGTGCTCAAATATCTGCATCCCATCGATACAGACCTAAGACATGTGCGTTAACTTTGTGGGGAAATGCTCTGAAGAAATAGAGCCATAAGGGGATGAGGAAGGCAGGACTGGACAAAAGAGAAGTTGGCCTATAGTGCATCCTCACAGGCAGCTTCAGGCACGCCTACGGGGAACCTTGAAAGAGCTGGAATGGCCCTAAACTGTTGTAAAGGAGTGAGGCCAGTCACTGGCCATGGTCTGTCCCCTAGGAGAGGTCACAAACTTGACTGAGGCCGTTCCTGCATTTGGGAACACTTTCCAATGAGGGACACAGCTGTGGGCCATCAGAGACACGTATCTCTAGAAGCTCCTAGGAGCTTGGGGATGAGGCCACTGGCATCAAAGGGGATTTGGGAAGAGTACCACAATATTCACTATGGTGTGTGAATGTGTGCATTTTAATATTTCTATATTAGCTAACGAAATATGAAAATGTAAATAAATGATCAAAGATTATAACTCAGTATCAGTTTCTCTGCCCTTAAGATCTGTAAATATTCGCAAGCGCCCCATTGTAGTACTTGAGAAAAAATCCAGTGATCTCAACAATGTTTCTTGGGAAGGAGAGGAGCGTGTTCCCTTGGTTAGTTACGGCTCTGATCCGACTTCTGAGCCATCTCACCGTGCCATACGTAAGGGTTAATTTTATGTGTCAACTTGTTTAGTCCACAGCACTCAGATAATTGGTTGAACACCAGTCTAGATGTTGCCGTGAAGGCACTTTTTTAGACGAGATTAACATATAAACCAGTAGACTCTGAGTAAAGTAAATCATCCTCCACAGTATGGCTAGGCCTCATCTAATGGGGTGAAGAACTTAAAAGAGAAACATGAATGTCCTCTGAGGAAGAGGGGATTTTGCCTCCAGACGGCCTTCAGGCTCCAGAGGCAACATTTCTCCTGTCCCAGGTCTGCAGCCTGCTTACCTCCTGCAGACTGTACACTGACCAGCCCCTACAATTTCATGACCCAAAGCCGGTTCCTGAAGACCTCTCCCTCTCCCTCCCCCTCGCACACATGCGTTGTTCTTCCCTGCATCCCGCCATGATACTGTCAATCACCTGAGCTAATAAGCTGAATACTCAGTAGGATGTGATGCTCCTGCGTAGAAATAGCCCACAACCTGTAATTTGAAATTTAGCAGAAAATGCCCTATAATGACACTACATTTTCAGTTCTATTGAACTGAAATCATTAAAATTTTATTTGAATTCTTTTAAAGTACATATCTGTGGTGTATATATATATATATATATATATATATATAACATACATATATATTCATCCCTAACACACCACACCAGACCAAACCATGTGTCCCTTTTCAATACTACATCAACTGTAATATATAGAACTGAATCTTTTTCCTTGATTTTCACACACACACACTCACACCACAAGCACAGATATTCATACAAGGCCTTTATATAAGGAGCATACTTTACTGTAAGTTCAAAAAGAAATAATGTATTTTTGGCAACATAAAGTAGATTATTGAAATTTTCTCTAACATGTTTCATATGTAATGTTTAATTCAATCAGAGAAAAATGATAAATGAGCACTTTTTTTTAAAAAGACAGTACAAACAGATCTACAGAAAATTCATTTTAAAAAAAATTATCTGTGACTAATAGGTCAAGAAATTAATGACAAGAACAAGTATAAGAACTTCATCATAGAACTGTAAATTATAAAAATGAATCCAATAGAAATTTTGGAACTAACAAACATAGTAGAAAAATTATCCAATAAGTGATATTAATATCAGATTAGATAACTGAAAAGGGAACTTTTAAGTTTAAATATAGCTCAGAAAAACTTTCTGAGTCTCTAGCACTGAGCAGCAAATGGATGGAAAAATATGGAGAAAAGCATAAGGAATGTCCAAAACATTGTTAAAGATCCAACATACATGTAATTAGAGTCTGAGGAGAAGAGAGAGAAAGGAGCAGCAGTAATATGTGAAGAGAGAATTTTTTTTTAATTCATGGAAGACATTGTCACATACTGAAGAAGCACAGAGAATTTTAAGCAAGATACATACAGAAAAAGTCATAGCTAGGCAAAGATTGTAAAACTTAAGCAGCAAAGAAAAAGAATTTCTTAAAGTAGCAAGAGGAACAAGATAATTTAACTTCTAAAGGGCAATAATATGTATGGTAGCTGACATTTTTTTTTGAAATGAAAATCATAAATTAAAAAAAAATTTTTTTACACAGCAGGTTCTTATTAGTCATCAATTTTATACACATCAGTGTATACATGTCAATCCCAATCACCCAATTCAGCACACCACCATCCCCACCCCACCAAGGTTTTCCCCCCTTGGTGTCCATACGTTTGTTCTCTACATCTGTGTCTCTATTTCTGCCTTGCAAACCGGTTCATCTGTACCATTTTTCTAGGTTCCACATATATGCGTTAATATACGATATTTGTTTTTCTCTTTCTGACTTACTTCACTTTGTATGACAGTCTCTAGAGCCATCCACGTCGCAACAAATGACCCAATTTTGTTCCTTTTTATGGCTGAGTAATATTCCATTGTATATATGTACCACTTCTTCTTTATCCATTTGTCTGTCGATGGGCATTTAGGTTGCTTCCATGACCTAGCTATTGTAAATAGTGCTGCAGTGAACATTGGGGTGCATGTGTCTTTTTGAATTATGGTTTCCTCTGGGTATATGCCCAGTAGTGGGATTGCTGGGTCATATGGTAATTCTATTTTTAGTTTCTTAAGGAACCTCCATACTGTTCTCCATAGTGGCTGTATCAATATACATTCCCACCAAGAGTGCAAGAGGGTGCCTTTTCTCAATGCCCTCTCCAGCATTTGTTGTTTGTAGACTTTCTGATGATGCCCATTCTAACTGGTGTGAGGTGATACCTCCTTGTAGTTTTGATTTGCATTTCTCTAATAATTAGTGATGTTGAGCAGCTTTTCATGTGCTTCCTCGCCATGTGTATGTCTTCTTTGGAGAAATGTCTACTTAGGTTTTCTGCCCATTTGTGGATTGTGTTGTTTGTTTTTTTAATATTGAGCTGCATGAGCTGTTTATATATTTTTGAGATTAATCCTTTGCCAGTTGATTCATTTGCAAATATTTTTTCCCATTCTGAGGGCTGTCTTTTCGTCTTGTTTATGGTTTCCTTTGCTGTGCAAAAGCTTTGAAGTTTCATTAGGTCCCATTTGTTTATTTTTGTTTTTATTTCCATTACTCTAGGAGGTGGATCAAAAAAGATCTTGCTGTGATTTACGTCAAAGAGTGTTCTTCCTATGTTTTCCTCTAAGAGTTTTATAGTGTCCGGTCTTACATTTAGGTCTCGAATCCATTTTGAGTTTATTTTTGTGTATGGTGTTAGGGAGTGTTCTAATTTCATTCTTTTACATGTAGCTGTCCAGTTTTCCCAGCACCACTTATTGAAGAGACTGTCTTTTCTCCGTTGTATATCCTTGCCTCCTTTGTCATACATTAGTTGACCATAGGTGCGTGGGTTTACCTCGGGGCTTTCTATCCTGTTCCATTAATCTATATTTATGTTTTTGTGCCAGTACCATATTGTCTTGACTCCTGTAGCTCTGTAGCATAGTCTGAAGTCAGGGAGTCTGATTCCTCCAGCTCTGTTTTTTTCCCTCAAGACTGTTTTGGTTATTTGGGGTCTTTTGTATCTCCATACAAATTTTAAGATTTTTTGTTCTAGTTCTGTAAAAAATGCCATTGGTAATTTGATAGGGATTGCATTGAATCTGTAGATTGCTTCGGGTAGTAGAGTCATTTTCACAATATTGATTCTTCCAATCCAAGAACATGGTATATCTCCCCATCTGTTGGTATCATCTTTAATTTCTTTCATCAGTGTCTTATAGTTTTCTGCATACAGGTCTTTTGTCTCCCTAGGTAGGTTTATTCCTAGGTATTTTATTCTTTTTGTTGCAATGCTAAATGGAAGTGTTTCTTAATTTCTCTTTCAGATTTTTCATCATTGGTATATAGGAATGTGAGAGATTTCTGTGCATTAATTTTGTATCCTGCAACTTTAACAAATTCATTGATTAGCTCTAGTAGTTTTCTGGTGGCATCTTTAGGATTCTCCATGTATAATATCATGTCATCTGCAAACAGTGACAGTTTTACTTCTTCTTTTCCAATTTGTATTCCTTTTATTTCTTTTTCTTCTCTGATTGCAACGGCTTGGACTTACAAAACTATGTTGAATAACAGTGGTGAGAGTGGACATCTTTGTCTTGTTCCTGATCTTAGAGGAAATGCTTTCAGTTTTCCACCATTGAGAATGATGTTTTCTGTGGGTTTGTCGTATATGGCCTTTATTATGTTGAGGTAGGTTTCCTCTATGCCCACTTTCTGGAGAGTTTTTATCATAAATGGGTGTTGAATTTTGTCAAAAGTTTTTTCTGCATCTATTAAATGATCATATAGTTTTTATTCTTCAATTTCTTAATATGGTGTATCACATTGACTGATTTGCATATATTGAAGAATCCCTGAGATAAATCCCACTTGATCATGGTGTATGATCCCTTTAATGTGTTGTTGGATTCTGTTTGCTAGTAGTTTGTTGAGGATTTTTGAATCTATATTCATCAGTGATATTGGTCTGTAATTTTCTTTTCTTGTAGTATCTTTGTCTGGTTTTGGTATCAGGGTGATGGTGTCCTCATAGAATGAGTTTGGGCGTGTTCCTTCCTCTGCAATTTTTTGGAAGAGCTTGAGAAGGATGGGTGCTAGCTCTTCTCTAAATGTTTGATAGAATTCACCTGGGAAGCCATCTGGTCCTGGACTTTTGTTTGTCGGAAGATTTTTAATCAGTTTCAATTTCATTACTTGTGACTGGTCTGTTCATATTTTCTATTTCTTCCTGGTTCAGTCTTGGAAGGTTGCGCTTTTCTAAGAATTTGTCCATTTCTTTTAGGTTGTCCATTTTTTGGGCATAGTAGTAGTCTCTTAGGATGCTTTGTATTTCTGTGGTGTCTGTTGTAACTTCTCCTTTTTCATTTCTAATTTTATTGGTTTGAGTCCTCTCCCTCTTTTTCTTGAGGAGTCTGGCTAATGGTTTATCAATTTTGTTTAACTTCTCAAAGAACCAGCGTTTAGTTTTATTGATCTTTGCTATTGTATTCTTTGTTTCTATTTCATTTATCTTTGCTCTGATCTTTGATTTCTTTCTTTCTGCTAACTTTGGGTTTTGTTTGTTCTTCTTCCTCTAGTTCCTTTAGGTGTAATGTTAGATTGTTTCTTTGAGATTTTTCTTGTTACTTGAGGTAGGCTTGTATAGCTACAAACTTCCCTCTTAGAACTGCTTTTGTTTCATCCCATAGGTTTTGGATCGTTGTGTTTTCATTGTCATTTATCTCTAGGTATTTTTTGATTTCCTCATTGATTTCTTAAGTGATCTCTTGGTTATTTAGTAATGTATTTTGAGCCTCCACGTGTTTGTGTTTTTTACATTTGTTTCCCTGTAATTCATTTCTAATCTCATAGTGTTGTGGTCAGAAATGATGCTTGATATGATTTCAATTTTCTTAAATTTACTGAAGCTTGATTTGTCACCCACGATATGATGTATCCTGGAGAATGTTCTTTGTGCACTTGAGAAAAAAGTGTAATCTGCTGTTTTTGGATAGAATGTCCTATAAATATCAATTAAATCCAATTGGTCTACTGTGTTATTTAAAGCTTGTGTCTCCTTATTAATCATTGGATGATCTGTCCATTGGTATAAGTGAGGTGTTAAAGTCCCCCACTATTATTGTGTTACTGTCGATTTCCTCTTTTATAGCTGTTAGCAGTTGCCTTATGTATTGAGGTGCTCCTATGTTGGGTGCATATATATTTATATTTGTTATATCTTCTTCTTGGATTGATAATTATGTAGTGTCCTTCCTTGTCTCTTGTAACATTCTTTATTTTAAAGTCTACTTTATCTGATATGAGTATTGCTACTCCAGCTTTCTTTTGATTTCCACTTGCATGGAATATCTTTTTCTATCCCCTCACTTTCATTCCGTATGTGTCCCTAGGTGTGAAGTGGGTCTCTTGTACACAGCATATAGATGGGTCTTGATTTTGTATCCATTCAGCAAGCCTGTGTCTTTTGGTTGGAGCATTTATTCCATTCATGTTTAAGGTGATTATCGATATGTATGTTCCTATGAGCATTTTCTTAATCGTTTTGGGTTTGTTTTTGTAGGTCTTTTTCTTCTCTTGCGTTTCCCACTTAGAGAACTTCCTTTAGCATTTGTTGTAGAGCTGGTTTGGTGGTGCTGAATTCTCTTAGCTTTTGCTTGTCTGTAAAGCTTTTGATTTCTCCGTTGAATCTGAATGAGATTCTTGCAGGGTAGAGTAATCTTGGTTGTAGGTTCTTCCCTTTCATCACTTTAAGTATATCATGCCACTGCCTTCTGGCTTGTAGAATTTCTGCTGAGAAATCAGTAGCTGACTTCTTAACAAAAACAATGGAAGCCAGAAAATGTGTTAAGGGACTAAAAGAACAAGTATTAACCTCCTTGCACATCCCCCAAATACTAGAAGTGTTATTCAGAAGTGTGCTTCTAGATGGAGACAAGGGATGCAAGAAGGAATCAATTAAGAGAATATATGGGATAATCTAAATGAATATCATTTGTATAAAAATAATTATGTTTCATATCATTTAAAATGTGGAGAGAATACAAATAATTGGGAAACAACAGCACAAGAATCCTGAGAGGGAAAATACAGTTAGAGTTAAAAGGGTTTTTTTTTATTGTTTGGGATGCAAAGTATTGATTTATAGTAAGCCTAATAATAATTCAACAATGCAAACTCTAATGCCAAGAAAGTCACTAAAATGATAGAAGAATGCATAACTAACAAGCTAGCACAGGAAAAATGTGATTAATAAAACATATAAATTAATCTAAAAGAAGGCAACAATGGAGAGAGAAAGGAACTTGAAAAGGTGGTCAAGTAGAAGACCAATAGTAAAGGGTCGACTTTAGCTGAAATTAGAAAACGAAATGACAGAAAAAGATATGTCATGCAAGAGCCCCTCAAAGAAAGCTGGCATAGCTACACACATAGCATACAAGGTAGATTTCAAGGAATGCACATTAGTATTGATAAGAAGGATACTTTATGAAGCTAAAGGATCAACTATCAGGAAGATATGTAATTCTACATTTGAATGCTCCTAACAATGTAGCCTCACAATATGTAAACCTCAAATTTTCAGAAATAAACAGACAAACCCACAGTCATAGTTGGGGACATTAATACACTTCTCTCAGTAACTAATAAAACAAGTAAACATCAAAACATACGTATTCAACCTCATTAGTCACCAGAAATTGAAATTTAAAACCACAACGTAAAAGCCTACACACCCAACAGCTTAATTTAAAAAGACAGACAGTAATACATGTTGGCGAGGATGGAATTCACTTGTGCTGTTGGTTGGAGAGAAGACTGCAGCCATCACTTTGAAAAACTCTTTGGTATCATTCATTAAATTTGAATATACACATACTCCATGGCCCAGAGAGTTTTACTCCCAGGATATAGCCAACAGAAACACATATCTTCATCAAGAAATATTATAGCTGCATGAGTTGTAAAAGACAAAGACAGCATGTAACTGAGAATGCCCATCTCTAGCAGAAGCAGGAAATCAATTTTGGTAAATTCAATGAATGATTGTCATTAACAAGGGGAATGAATGATTAATACCATGCATAATAACCTAAATAAATCACACAAACATAATGGCACATGAAAGAAGCCAATAGCAAATAATTTAAATCATATCATTCCATGTATACAAAATTCAAATACATAGTGCTGTGAGTCAGAAGAGCAGTTATCTTGGGAAGGAAAGAAACAGTAGATAATGGAAGAGAACACAAATGGTGTCCCTGGGGTATAAAAAATAATAGTTATTTTTTTGACCTGAATGGTGGTTTAATGGTGATTCATCTCTGTGCTAAGCTGTTAAGCTGTACACTTAAGGGTTTTGCACTTTATTGTATGAATGTTTTCATTTTAAAAATCTATTTACAATATTAACTTAAGTACATAATGTACAAAAAAAATATATCTATTTTCCTGATTAGATTAATCCTGTTTTCACTAAATCCTTACATCTGAGTTTATTTCTGGGTTCCTCTCCTGCACCCTCGCAGGGTGTTCAGGAATATTCTCCAGTAAAGGAAAGTCAAACTGAAGACTCACTGTCAAAGCATCCTACACATTCTCTGTATGACTTTCTGGACAGACGGTCAGTTTTGCTTAAACGTGTAAGTTCTATACAGCATGTGTTACAACTTACCAGGTTGTCTGAGTCCATATTTGGCTGTCCGAAAAAGATCTGGTCCTTTTTCAGGATTTCAGCCTTTTGCCTACACCACATGACTTTAAGTTAGCAAGAGGAATTATTCTTTCCTGCTTTAATACCTGAAATCTATTTGTAAATCCTCTAAAAAAATCTTGAGCATTATATTTTAAGTTCCTCCTGCCATTCACTAACAGAAATCTGTTTGTCTCCCATCTTTGATTATTTCTCTCCTATCAGCTTTTCCCTGCTTTCCCATCTTATTAGACTGGCTCTCCTCTTTCCAAATCCAGAATGTTGGGTGTGCACGTGCAGGTGTGTGGGTGTATGTGTGTATGCACACACACACATGGGGGTATGGGCTTCTGGGCAGTCAGAATCTTTCCTACAGTAGAGATTCTAGCATCCTTGAGTTTCTTTCTGGTTTTTGGCTATCTTATTACGTGAAATTGTTAGTTTCTGCTTTTATGGAAGGAACCACTCCCATTTAAACATACAATTTTTCTATTTATGTTAGTTTTTGTCTGGTTTGTGTTGGATAAAATATTTATTCTGTTTCACACACATATGTATGTATATGTGTATGTGTTTTATTGCTTCAAAGACTTTATCCATCCTAGAGGACAAAGACAGGTTTAACAAATGTCTGTTTTAATTCTCTGTCTGCAAAAACTACATTCAACAAAGACTTAAACGGGTGATTCTTCCTAGTGTAGAAATAAAGTCTATGCAATTTCCATAGAATTTAGACTATAGCTTTCAAAGTATTCTTCGAATTTTGCATAGGTGTGAATGTGCAATCCCAAATTAGTTATATTCTAGAGCAAAGGGAAGAGGGAAAGTGTGAGAAGGAGAGCGTTCTGGAAATGGCTATATTTTCAACTCCTTCCCGGGGTGGCAAATATATTTCAAGAAATTGCTTATATAATCTGTTCTTATAATTTGGTGCCATCCTTCAGCTTTAATATTTGTTTGAGAAACGCCTTGCATGCAGGCTTGGGGTAAAAGAAATAAAGGCTTTTAATTAAGTGATAATGATTGACTTGTTCCTATTTAGACACGCAAATCAGCACAGGAAGATTCACTGACAGTCCTCCAGCTGGGGAGCTGGGGATATTTTGGAAATAATGTTTGACGCTCCAGAAGGGCAGCCAAAGCTGGCTTATTCATAGGGAGTCTCCCCTTTGTTTTGGATTCTGTTTCTTCTAGTCCTTAAAATCCCACCCTTGTTGAGGATTCTTTTTCACATGAGTATGTCTCCATACAGACTTAAGGTACTGGAATCCCGCTTTTAAACAACAAACTTCAGCACAGACAGAAAACAAAATGAGGTACAAATAGGCTACCACCCTCAGGTAATTCATGGACATTTTTTCCAGAGTGATCTGATCTACTTTCTTATTTAAGGAGAGAGATTCTGAGAGCTCAGATGAGCCCTTTCTTGTGTATCTGAATTAAGCACCTGCCCCTGTTCCCAGGGTTTGATTTATAGGACCTGCCTTTTTGCAACAGGTATCAGGTACATTCGGGTGTAATAAGATATGCCCTGGGGTCCTTCCTCTGATCTTTTCCCCCTTTCATTCTCCCCACACTCTCTGACTTTCCCTCCCGAGTCTCATTCAGAACCACAAGAATCGATCTTGTGTGCCAGGCCAGTGTGAGGGTTTGTCTGTGAAGCTCAGCTGTTCTTATAATTTGGTGCCTTCCTTTGGCTTTAATATTTTTAATATTTCTCAGTAGCCGGGCTTGCAACTGAGCAGGAAAACCGTGTCCCAACTCCCTCATGTTTGGTAGAAGAGGCCAGTATCTTACACACTAAGCATGGGTCTGGGACCACAGCCTCCGTGAAATGTCACAGCCTCTCCAAGCTCAGCTCTTGGGAAAAACACGACATGGAGGCCTGTATGCGGCACCCCTGTCTTGCTTGTAGTTTGCGAACTGCTCCCTCCCGGTCACCTGCCCACCTCCGCTATATACCCCCTTTATCTCTACCCTAAATTAAAAGTGCTTCCATGCTCCAGAATATTCTCTACACCCCTCCACCCCAATTCCTTCAATATTCATTTATTTGTGTCCCTTCTCTTATGATAAGAAATATGACTGAGTTAATGTAGTTCACAGGTTTGGAAAATAGAGAATCTGGGACTAAAATTCAGGCCTTCTTTTTTTGGCTGGTTTTTATTTTATTTATTTTTTCTAATATCTTTATTGGAGTATAATTGCTTTACAATGGTGTGTTAGTTTCTGCTTTGCAACAAAGTGAATCAGCTATACATATACATATATCCCCACATCTCCTGCCTCTTGCATCTCCCTCCCACCCTCCCTATCCCACCCCTCTAGGTGGTCACAAAGCACCGAGCTGATCTCCCTGTGCTATGCGGCTGCTTCCCACTAGCTATCTGTTTTACATTTGGTAGTGTATAGATGTCCATGCCACTCTCTCACTTTGTCACAGTTTACCCTTCCCTCTCCCCGTGTCCTCAAGTCCATTCTCTACGTCTGCGTCTTTATTCCTGTCCTGCCCCTAGGTTCTTCAGAACCTTTTTTTTTTTCAGGCCTTCCTTCTCTTAATCCAGCAGGCTTCTTTTTGATCATTTCCATGTAATTCTGAAGAGCTCTTTTCTCACATCTACGTGAATATGTAACTGTTTCCAATCCCATTTTTGTTGTATGCCCTGTATTGGACCATAATTTGGCAATAAGAAAAGTGTGATCTTATTCTATAAATGTTCTACATCATCTTTACAGAGTAAAACACTTTCTGTTCTAGTTGGAGAAAAGTTGTCAGAAGTTTGTCTAACTGGGTCTCATATGATCTAAACAGTTATTACCTTTACCAAAAACATTAACAACAACAACAGGAACCAAATTTGGAATTGAGAAATTCGTCAGATGTTCAGAAAAGCTGTGGAACTAGATTAACCTGGAAGAACGAGGACACTGTAATTGAAAAAAAAGCTTTTCTTGAATTTTAACTCTAGAATTTGGTCACCCCTAGTCTCATATATCTTACAGTGTCTTGGGGACAGCAGGTTATCATGACCAGACCAGCAGGAGAGTTTGTTGCATGAGCTCATGTATACATAACAGCTCCGTGATGCTGGAGACATTTATGAGGCTTATTATGTTTCAGCTCTTGTTTAACGGCAAGCCCCTACTTGGGCAGTGGAATCCTGCTGATTTACTACTTAGGAATAAATTACAGTTTAGAATTTGGATTTTTCATGGTTTTCTTTGTGTCAGCATAAATAAACTTAGCTAATAGGGCTGTGTCTCGTTGCCTATTAGACTGGCTGTAAGTAAAAGGCTTCCTGGCTTGTGAAAAGTATCAGCAAGATGAGAGGACTGAACTGATTTACCTGAAAGTATTTATCATCTCGAGGGCTTTGGGACGTAGATGTCAAATGCCGCCAATTCTCAGCATTTCCTAACTCATACTTTGAGCTTATACCTTTTATTTTTCCATCAGTTCTAATATTATTATTGAAGAAGCCATTATCCCTGGGGACTGGAAAGTCGTTCTTGATCAATTAAGGAGGCAGAGATGCCCGAGAGGCTGCTCAGGACCATCTCCATCTTTGTGTATTGTTCTCTTGATGGAATCTAGAGTGACGCCTCCACAAGCTTTGAGGGCAAGTTCACAATTTTGTAATTACTGAGAGAAAAAGTGGAATGCCATTTCTAGGTCTTCATCCAGAGTGATTTCTTGGCTCCAATTCCCCCATTTCATTTGCAGAAACGGCTTTTTGGTGTTAGTTAACATTCAAGGAATAGTTTCAAGTTTTACAACTGCAAAAGGGTCATTATTTTTATCAGTGTGCTGGAGGTTATTTTGAGTCTGACTACGGAGGGCCTGATTCAATAAAATCTCAGCCTGAGTCTCCCAGCAGGATGCTCAAACCATGGGAATTCAACGGGAGAGCCCACATGGGCTTCTATGATACTGAACCAGGGCTGAATTTCCATTTAATCATTCTCAAGAAATCAAAAGACACTTTGGGATTAAATGGCAAACCTTTTAACTAGGAATTCCTCAGCCAAAATGGCCAATTAGCATTTAAATTGCAGAACTGCCTTATGTAAGAGGGAATGAGTAACGGAAGAAATAAAATATCTTCCTTATTAGTTAAAAAGGTAAACCCAGAAACATGGAGTTATCGTGAAATAAGCATTCTCTCCTAGGACAGGGAAAGTACCACAGGGCTTTTGTTGCAAAGGAGAATAAAAAAAGACCTGAATTATTTACTTACGCTCATGCTTTTAGCTTTAATTGGCAAAATTGGCTCAAGTGAATGATATTTGAACCTGCCCTCTAATCATATATATATATTTTTTCTATGAGCTTGTTTTATTTTAATACATATATATATATTCAGATTCCACATATAAGAGAGATCATGTGGTATTTGTCTTTCTCTGTCTGACTTATTTTACTTAGTATAATGCCCTTTCTATCTCTTTATTGATATTCACTAGTTGTTTATGCATCATTCTCCTGATTGGTTTTAGTTCTATGCCCATGTTTTCCTTTAGTTCTTTGAGCATATTTAAGATAATTAATTTAAACAGAATAAAGAAAAAACAGAATGAAAAGAACTCAGGACAGTCTCAGAGACCTCTGGGACAACATTAAACGCACCAATATTTGAATTATAGGGTTCCCAGAAGAAGAAGAGAAAAAGAAAGGGTCTGAAAAAATATCTGAAGAGATTTTTATGGTAACTATATATTTTTACATAACGTTTTGCAAATGACTCGACAACTCAGTTTTTATGACTTCAAATTATTTAAAAAATAAGTTCTTTTATTACTGGAAAACAAAAAGAATACATTATATTTAGAAATGACCTACATTCAGTTTTATGTATTCATAAAATCTTTGGCCCATTGAAGTCTCCTTCCCAACCTAGTATGCACCTCAGGGGCTTGGAGGCCAAAGAGAATGGGAATTGGCTTAGGGGAAAAAACCCACACATTTCTGGCATGACTGCATATAAGGAAAACTTAAAACCTTCCAGAAATGTAGTTGAAAATGTCTCTTAAGAAATTGTTTATGATCTTTCCCTGTATAGGACCATCTAACTTTTAGGCTCTGCTCTCACCAAACTCGTTGAGTATGTAAATTTCAAATGTTGGTTCTCCACCGACATTTACTAATGTTGTTATTGTTATGTGTTTGTATTCCTCCTTTTAAAAAATTAAAATGGTACAGCAAATTAGATGGTTGTTGTT
This sequence comes from Grampus griseus, assembly GCF_964374135.1. NCBI lineage: Eukaryota > Metazoa > Chordata > Mammalia > Artiodactyla > Delphinidae > Grampus > Grampus griseus. Next base: position 167,650,323 of record NC_139018.1, read on the forward strand.
ATACTTTGCAATGTTCTTCTTCTCCCTGTCAGGCCCTCCCCATGGTACCACAGATTCCATGGGATTCCATGACATGTCACACTTGGTGTAGACTAGCAGTTGTGGACTGGAAGGGATCTGCCCACTTCTTACTCTGGTAGCTGTGTTTTCAAAAGGGGTGATACAGTTAGGAAATTATAGGTCCATTTGGATTTTCACACAGATGGGGAGAGAATGCATTTTGAAGGTAAATATCCTGCAGAGGACCACCAAGGAATTCTTTACGCACTCATTCAGACTACAAGAGTGATGGGTTTATATGTGACACTTCTAGGTAGTATTTTTATTTTTAAAGGAAGTAAAATATGCATGAAAAGGAATGAAAATAGTGTCAGAGACATATTTGGCTTTGTGGCTATGTGCCTTTCTCATAAGGAGACTACAAGAACTCTGCCCAAACATAGAAACTGGTCTTAGTTAAAGCTCTAGACCCTGTTTTAATCTGTTTTAAGCATGATAAAAATTAAACCATTCATATTCTTTGAAAAAATATTATTTAAAAAAATGTCTGTTACTGAAGACTAGTTTAGAAATAGATACAAGAAATCCTGTTTCTGTTGACAGCACCGTCCTAGGCAATTATAACTTGAAAACTTAAAGTCATCAGTATTCAGCCCTACTTTTTCTTTGCTACTTAGGTCCAAGTGGTACTGAAGTTTTCTGATCTACACCCAGAGTTTTTTGGGTTTTGCTTTGATCCCTCCTTTGTATTCCCATTGCAACAGTTTTCACTTTATTTGGATGGAACTTTTCAGTAGCCTCACAATTTCTTATCTTCCTCTGATCCATGAATGTTGTCATCAACATTATCCTTTTGAAACAATAAATCTATCCTTTCACTCACTTGTGCAAAAGCATTTGTGCCCCTCAACTGCCTCAGAATAAAATGCAGTCTTCTTCCCTGGCATCATTCAAGTTGTGCCACAATTTGGCTGCATCTTTCCTTTTAAGGATTTCATTGCTACTCACTAATTAGCCCACTCACTTCTGCTGCTATGTATTTGCTCACTACTATGCATCCGTTTCAATGAACTATCCTGCCCCGCTATCTCTGAGGGCCAAAGTTCCTTATAATTTTCAAGGGCTAGCAGAAATGCCACTTCTCTAAGATACCCATCATCTTTCTCCTTGTAGCTATCCTAACGCTTTGTTTTTGTTTAATTCTTGACCATTGTTTAGCTTTTTAATATACATTTTTTGCTGAGAAATGTTTTACATACAGTAAAATGCACAGTTCTTAAGAAGATACTTCAATCTGTTCAAATAAATGCTTGCAACTGTGGAATCCACACCCTTAGGTGTAGTTCATTTTCTGTTTTACTGATTTTCACTCTACTGTTTCATTCCTTCTAATTGCTTTAGTGTATATTTTTCTACTTTTTCTACCTTAAGATGTAAACTGAGACAGCTCTTTAAGACTTTTCTTCCTGTCTAAAGTGTGCACTTGATACATATCTCGTTATAAATATCACTGTTGCCGATTCCCCCCATTTTAATATGTTGTCTTTTTCTTTTCCTTCAGTTTAAATACATATCTAATTTCCCATGTAATCTCATTTTTGTCCCTGGGTTTTTTAAAACTGTGATTTTTAACTTTCACATGTTTGAGGCATTCTACAGATATCTTTTTGTTTTCGATTCCTACTTTAATTCCATTGTGGTCAGAAAATGAAGTCTGTATCATTTCAATAATATGAACTTAATAAGATTTCTTTTATGTCCCATCATATGGTCCATTTGTTGAATATTGCACGTGCACTTAAAAAGAATGTGTGCTCTACTGCTTCAATGAAATGTCAATCAGGTCTCAGTTTACTGAGAGTGTCGATCAGATGTGTATCTGTTACTGCTTTTTCTTTTACTTTTGGTTTACTTTTTTCATTAAATAATTGAAACAAGAGTTAATATCTCCAAGTATCATTAGAAGACTTGTCTATTTGTCCTTTAATTCTCTCAGTTTTTGCTTTATGTATCTTGATTTTCTTTTACAAGGTGCACACACACGCCTCTCTGTGGAACTGACATTTCTATCATTATGAAGTGTCCTTCTTTATTTTGGGTAATACTCCATGCTTGGAAACATGTTTTCTAGCCACTCCAGCTTTCTTATGATTAATGTTTACATGGTACATCATTATTCATCATTGTACTTTTAACCTAGCCATGTCCTTATATTCAAAACAAAACTCTTGTTAAAAGCATATAGTGGGGTCTTGGTTTTGTTTTCTCCAATCCGACTATCTCTACCCTAAATCGGAATTTTTCATCCATTTACATTTAAAATAATTATTAATGAAGTTGGGTTTACTTCCATTATCTTGTCGTTTTTCCCCTACTTGTCCCATCTATCTTTGTTTCCTTTTCTTTTTTTCATTGCTTCTTTTAGATTAATAAATGTCCCTTTTGTTATCTTTTGTTTGGATTCCACTTTATCTTGACTATTGTCTCATTAGCTGTACCCCCTTGCTTTAGTTTTAGGAGTTGCTCTATGGTTTGCAATATGCAATTAACTTATTGAAGTCTACCTTGTATGACTGTACGAATATTACATACCACTTCACGTATAAGGTGATACATTCACAGCAACATACTTTTAGGACTCCTCTCATTCTTGTCATTGTTGTTATATATTTTCCTTCTTCACCTGTTATAAACTCCATAATACATTGCTATTATTTTTTTAAAATACAGCAGTCCCCCCACCTTATCTGCAGTTTCATTTTACATGTTTTCAGTTACCCAAGGTCAACCATGGGTAACTGGGAAAATTCCAGAAATAAACAATACATAAAATCTAAATTGATATGTAGCTGTTCTGAGTAGCATCATGAAATCTCATGCAGTCCTGCTCTCTCTCCTGCCTGGCAGAGGAATCGTCCCTGTGTCCACACCGGATGTGCTACCAGCCTGTTAATCACTTAGTAGTCCTCTGGGTTATCAGATGGACTGTTGCGCTACTGTGGAGAGCTTGCATTCAGGTGACTTTTATTTTACTTAATATTGGCCTCAAAGCACAAGAAGGGTGATTCTGGCAATGTGGATGTGCCAAAGAGAAGCTGTAAAGTGCCTCCTTAAGTGAGAAGATGAACGTTCTCAACTTATTAAGAAAGAAAAAAAAATCATAGGCTGAGGCCACTAAGATCTGTGGTCAGAATGAATCTGCTATCCCTGAAATTGTACAGAAGGAAAAAGAAATTTGAGCTAGTTTTCCTTTTGTATCTCAAACTGTTGCTTACAGTGCATGGTAAGTGTTTAGTTGAGATGCAAAAGGCATTAAATTTGTATAATATATGTTGAGAAAGAGCATATTCACATAACTTTTATTACAGTATGTTGTTATAACTGTTCTATTTTATTGTTAGTTATTGTTAATCTCGTACTGTGCCTAGTTTATAAATTAAGCTTTATAATAGGTATGTATGCATAGGAAAAAACATAGTATACCAAGGGGTCTAGCTGCCATTTCAGGCACCCACCGGGCGGGGGTGTCTTGAAACATATCCTCCACAGACAAGGGGGAACTACTGTATTCAGTTTGTTTATTTATTTATTTATTTATTTATTTTTGGCTGCACTGGGTCTTTGTTGCTGTGTGTGGGCTTTCTCTAGTTGAGGCGAGCGGGGGCTACTCTTTGTTGCGGTGCGTGGGCTTCTCATTGCGGTGGCTTCTCTTGTTGTAGAGCAGGGGCTCTAGGCATGCGGGCTTCAGTAGTTGTGGCACGTGGGCTCAGTAGTTGTGGTTTGTGAGCTCTAGAGCGCAGGCTCAGTAATTGTGGTGCACCGCTTAGTTGCTCCACGGTATGTGGGATCTTCCCGGACCAGGGCTCGAACCCGTGTCCCTTGCATTGGTAGGCAGATTCTTATCCACTGCACCACGAGGGAAGCCCTGTATTCAGTTTTTTTAAGCAAATTTTTAAAAGGGAAAATGTCTTTTCTGTTTACCCACATATTTCCCACTTCCACTGCTTTCATTTCTATGTGTAATCCAAATTTCCATCTGGCATTATTCTGCTTAAGCCTGAAGAACCTTATTTGA